>NW_020174578.1:542577-686988 GCF_003031525.2 Neophocaena asiaeorientalis asiaeorientalis | reverse complement strand
CGGGAGAGGCCACGGCGGTGGGAGGGCCGCGTACCACAAAAAAAAAAAAAAAAAAAAAAAATGTTTGTTAAATGGATTAATACGTGGCGGGAAAAAATGAAAAATTATAGTGCATCATATCAGCAATTATTAAAAAGAATAAGCTAAATCAATATGCCCTCATGTGGGAAAATGTCTATGACAGGGTAAATTTTATAAATGCAAGTGGTAGGAAAAATCCTACCTATATTATTTAAATGTATTTGAATAACCATACAAAGAGAATTGTTAGAAATGACCTCTGAGATAAAGGGATGGATTACATAGGAGGCAGCAGACTCAGGGAAATATCACTTTCTAGTTTATATATGTTTGTATTTTATTACTTAACATTTTTGCAATATGCGTAGTAAAGAAATTTAAGGTTGTGAAAATGTATATTAAAAGGAAATTAATGGTCATTATTGTTAATCCCTGTCATATTTTGGGATTCCAGGGAAAGGAACATATATACATACATAGTATAATTTTCAGAGGAGAAAATCCATAGCTTCCACCAAATTTTCAATGGATCCTATGATCCCCAAAAGTTCCATGGGATAGGGTGGAACCTCTAGTAATAGGTTATGCATTTTTCTCTACGATACATAGATGGCTCTCCCATCTCCCTCCCCAACTGTCTTCCATTCTGCCCCCATTTTCTTGAACTGGTGGAGTTCAAAATATATGTTGTTTTAAAGATTTTATAATAAAAAATTTCTGGAGTGAAATAAGTTTTGAAAACACTGCACACTGTTACCAACCTCCTTTGAGATTTATAGCACATTATACATCTTTAAACATCTCATGTTTGTCTCCAAACCCAGAATGTCTCAAAACTATTGGAGCGTGGGACACTGTTTGCTTGGTATATCTTTTAAAATCTTGCAGAACGGTATTCCTCCAAACAACTGTTGGAGGAAAGCTACGAGAGGCTATGAGCACAGGTGCTAACACCTCTTTCCTTCAACACCTGTTCTCCCTACTGCTGCCACTAAGTGGTCTTGGAATTTCTGGTCTTCAATCAGCTTCTATCACCTCATGTACTTCAGCAATTTTTGTTCAGAAAATCAAATCATCCTCTCAACTTCAGAATGTGTGTTTATGCCGATCTCACTTTAACAGTTCAAACAGTATTAAGCTGCCTTTAGAATATTTCCACTTAAATGTCTCACCATTATATCTGATTCAAGTGGCTAAAACTGAAATCATTCATTTATTCCTCCTCCCAGAGTCTCCATTTCTTTCCTTAGCATCATTATTCTTCTGCAGTCCTTGATAAGTAACTTTAAGTTGCCTTTTCTTTCATTCCATAAACTCAGTAAGGTGCCAACTTTTGTTCTACTGATCGCTTATCCCAGCCTGCTGAGGTCAATACGAATCAAGATTCAATCATCCTTGTCATTTCCTCTCAACTATCAATCAAAATTTTCATTATTTTAAAGCCTATCTAAAGGATCATCTTCTCTGAAAAGTCTTCCCTGAGATTCACTCAAGCCTCTCACAATTAATCTTACTTTGCTCTGTAAGCTCATTACATTCTTTTGTGCTTCTTTTATAACCTTTTATTTTATAGCCCTTTTATAGCCACGTGGTCTGATAAAGTAGAGTTCATTTTATTTATTTATTTATGTTTGCAGTACGCGGGCCTCCCACTGTTGCGGCCTCTCCCGCTGCGGAGCACAGGCCCTGGACGCGCAGGCTCAGCGGCCATGGCTCACGGGCCCAGCCGCTCCGCGGCATGTGGGATCTTCCCGGACCGGGGCACGAACCCGTATCCCCTGCATCGGCAGGCGGACTCTCAACCACTGCGCCACCAGGGAAGCCCCAGAGTTCATTTTAAATGTATGCCACCTCATGCTCCCAGAAGGCTACTTGTGCTCCTTCACCTATACATTTCAAGCATTAGAAAGAAAGGAGGAAGAATGAAGAAGATACACCACCTACCGTATAAAAAGGTGTGAAAGACAAAATGCATTTTATTCAGGCTACTGCAACAGGGATCACACGCTAGATCCCCTAAGATCCAAGTGCCTCCACTATGTGGTTTTGCTTTAGATGTCTATAGGGAGGTATAGACGAGTCTCAGGTGGGGTGATTTGCAGTTGGGGTCATTTTGCAATCAGGGTCATTCCTCAATCAGCTGAACATGAAATTATGTGTGTGTTTAGCTACTTTCAAGCAGACAAACATTTCTAATATCAGCTAATCATTCATGAGATAAAGAATGCTGAGCTGGATACACCTGGAACTAATGTCAGTTATATCTCACTTGAGAAAAAAAAGAAAAAGAGAGGGTGGGGAATTTCTCAGCCAGTACTGTTTTCCCGGAGCAGAGGCTCAGATCAAGTTCCATATTTTAAAGGCTTCCCGAAAGTCTCACACAATGCTTTTGTCTAAAAGTAATTGTCTGGTGGCACTTAATCACGTGGCTCCACCTCGCTTTAAGAGAGGCTGGGAAGTGTAATCACTTAGATGAGATGCAGTAGGACCAGATAAGAATGGGTGTTATTACTAAACAGGTAAGGGAAAACAGATGTTCAGAGAGGACTAGCCAACTAGCTTGTCCCTCACTAGGCTCTGTATTATCTGCTGCCTGCTGCCCTTCTCCACCCTAGCATCTTTCTAATCTAGTCCTCACAAGGTAGCCAAAGCTCCCTTTTTAAATTGTAAAATTGGTTATGTCCCTGCTTGCTCAAAACTCATCAGCTGTTTTAAGAATATAACCCAAACCAAAAAGGTCCTGAATAATCTGGACTTTTCCTATCTCCAGCTTTATCTTATTCTTCTCCTCACATGCTTGTTTCCGTTGTGTTTTTAAACAGAACAAGTCTTTCTACTTTCTTTTTCCCTCTCCTAGAATGTTCTTCCCTGGCCCCGCCAAGTTCTTTACATAAGTGGCTCATTCCCAGCTCACATGTTACCTCTTCCAAGAAGCCTACCTTGATTTTCCTTTGTAAAATTACCTCCCCTAGTTACTCTCTATCTTATACACTGTTTCTCTTCTTTAGAACACTTAATCTTGTTAACTTATGTACTGACCTTTTCCATTATGAGGCAGGGACTTGGCCTGATCTGTTCACTGCGGTATTCTGAGTGTCAAACACCCTGCATAGCACATAGCAAGCATTCATTGTGTATACATACACTATATATAAAAATTATGTTAAAAACTAGCCCTGTTTTAAGACTTATAAATAATAAGACATACATGTTTTTGATTGAGAAGACACATTATCACTAAAAATAAAATAAAAATAAATAAAATTAAGAATCCCCAAATAAATCTAATAAATTTAGATTTTCAAAGTATCAACAAGATTTTTATGGAATTTTATAAACTGATTTATAAGTATGCCACGAGAAGAATAACATTTTTTGGGAAAAAAAAAGGTCAATAAGGACAGACTTTCCTAGTAGGTTTAGAAAAATATATATCACCATAATAATGTAAAAAAGGTATCACTAGCATAGAAACAGTTTGATAGAACAAAACAGAGTTCAGAAACAAATTCATATGCGGGAATTGAGTTTATGTGTGATATTTTTAATTAGAGGAAAAAATACAGTGGTATATTTAATAAATATTCTGATGCAATTATCTATTCATGGAAATGATGAAAATCAATTGCTACTTCAAGCCATATAAAGATAAATGTCTAATGTATTAAAAAGCAAAATAATAAACAACAAGGACTTACTGTATACCACAGGGAACTGTATTCAATATCTTGTAATCACCTATAATGGGAAAGAATCTGAGAAAGAATATATATTCTTTATATAACATATTATATATGTGTACATATATGTGCATATATGTATATATACACAATTTATGTCGTTCTGTCTATATTTTTTGTAACTACTGCCACCTGTGCTTTGTTGAAAACCACCTGACCCCCATCCCACTCCCACCTGGTAAATATGAGACTCATTGAGGACATCAATCCAATTCATAATTTTGGGTCACTTTTAGTATTAAAATATGCTTCTTTTAGTATTAGAATATGTTTATTTTAATATGAAAATTAAATATTATGGTAAAAACTAAATACTGAAATAGGCTCAGTTATTAAGATTCAGAGCTTTTCATTTTAAAACTTAGGTCTCGGGCTTCCCTGGTGGCACAGTGGTTGAGAGTCCGCCTGCCAATGCAGGGGACACAGGTTCGTGCCCAGGTCCGGGAAGATCCTACATGCCGCGGAGCGGCTGGGCCCGTGAGCCATGGCCGCTGAGCCTGCGCGTCCAGAGCCTGTGCTCTGCAACGGGAGAGGCCACAACGGTGAGAGGCCCGCGTACCGCAAAAAAAACCCAAAAAAACTTAGGTCTCATGTTTGATTCAAAACTTTTATCCTCTCCCACCTCTAGACTTGTGGGGCTAGCAATTCTGAGTGGAGAAGAAAGCATCCTGCTGTTTCACACCCCCTGATGCTTCTTTGGGATTAATGCTCAACTTTGGAGCGCGAAGAGGTAAAGGGTCAACAGTCTGCCGAAATGACATTACTGTCCCCTCTCTGTTGGTTATCTTTTGTTTGATTGCAGTCATCAGCGTGAACTGAACGTGACATCATCTCACCGCATTGGTGAAAGAATCACAATGCATCATGCATGGAAGGATAAAGGAATCAATTCAAAACATCTATGTGCTTAGGCTGGTACCACACATTGCAGAGACCTGGGCAAGCCTGCAGTCCCTAATTTCAGCTACTTGCAATCTGGAGCCTGTCTGCAGGCAGAGGATCCATTTTTTTAAACCTCCCAGCTACTAGTCACTCAAGAGTTTGGTCATTACCTCCTCAACTCTAGGCCACACCAAATTGTCATATACTTTGGTTTGGGTTTCTCAGAAGCAAAATCTAAATCAGGGATTTAAGCGCAAGTAGTTTATTTGGAGGTGCAGAACCCCTTGTAGAGTGGAGTTATTGAGTTGGCCAAAAAGTTCGTTCAGTTAGTGAATCCGTTGTTCGGTAAAGTTCTTTGTGAAAATGAAAAATGTGTCTTTTATTTTTACTGAAACCCGAACGAACTTTTTGGCCAAGCCAAATATTAAAGACGGCAATAAAGGAAGGGTGCATAAGCCAGGTACCACTATAGGAGACTGGAGCTGAATCCCATGGGAAATGTGTGTGTGTGTGTGTGTGTGTGTGTGTGTGTGTGTGTGTGTGTGTGTGTGTGTGTATTTCAGGAGTTTCCTACTTGAGGGATATTTATACATCAACTGTTAAACATCAGTTGTTTGTTGTTAATATATAGGAATACAATTTATTTTTTACTTTAGCCTTGTATCCTGTGATCTTTTTAAATTCAGTTATTAGTCATTTAACATGTTTTTGTAGATTTAGAACCTACAGATGAAGTTGTCTGCAAATCGATTGATCATATTTTCGGCAATAAAGACAGATTTATTTCTTCCTTTCTAATCTTCATGCCTTTTATTTATTCATTTTTATTTTTGCCTTATTGCCTTGGTTAGGAACTCCAGTATAATTTTGAAAGGAAAAACTGAGATCAGGCCCTTTGGGAACTATGCCTTGTTCCCAAACCTAGGCATAGAGTACCCAATCTTTCACCATTAACTATGAGGTTAGCTGTAGGGTTTTTTGAAATGTGCTTTTATCAGACTGAGAAATTTCCTTCCTATTCCTTAGTTTGCTAAGATTTTCTCTGTAAGTGTGTGTAAATTTTGTGAAATGTCTTTTTTTACACCTATTATAAGAAGATTATATGGTTTTCCTACTTAATTTGGTTACTATGGTAATCATATTGATTGATTTTCAAATGTTAAACCAATCTTACTTAACTTCTGGAATTAAATACTACTTTGTCATGATGGATTATCCACTTTATATATTGCTAGGTTTGACGTACATTTTATTAAATATTTTGCATCTATGTTCATGAGGAAATATTAGTATTAAGCATGCCTTTCTTGTAAAGGAATTCCTTTCACAGTTTTTGTTTCACTGTAATTCTAGCCTCATAAATTGAGTTGAGAAAAGTTCCTTCTTCTTGCATTTTCTAAAAGTTTATGTAAGAGTGGTTTTATTTCTTCCTTAACTATTTGCTATAACTCACTAGTGAGGCCACTTGAGCATGGAGTTTTTTAGAGAGGAATATTTTAAATGGCATATTCAATTCCTTTAAGAAATACAGGATTATTCATGTTTTATATTTATTCTTATACCAGTTTGGGTAATTTCTGTTTTTCTAGAAATGTTTCCATTTCATCCATACCATCACATTTATTAATATAATAATATTAATATTCCTTTATTATCCTCTCAAAATCTGAAGGCTCCAAGGTGATAATCTTTGTCTTTTTCTGATATTGGCAATTTAGTTTTCTCTCTTTTCTTACTTATTGCTTAGCTAGAGTTTTATCCATTTTATTAATCTTCTGAAAAGATGTTTTGATTGTATCAATTCACGCCATTGTTTTCTTTTTATATTTTATAAATTTGCATTTTTATTTTTCTTCTTTCTTTCCTTCTACTTCTTTTGGATTTAATTGCTCTTCCTTTTTACCTCCTTAAATAGGAGGCTTAGGTTAGTGGTTTTATATTCTTCTCCTCAACTATAAGCATTTAAATCCATACATTCCCCTTTAAGCATTCTTTAAGTGCACCCCCAAATTCCCAGATGTTGGGTTTTATTATCATTCAGTTCAAAATATTTTCTAATTTTCTTTGATCCATGTGCTATTTAGAAGTGTGATGTTTAATGTCTAAATATTGGGAGATTTTCCAGATATATTTTTGCTATTGATTTTTCATTTAGTTCTTCTAATGTCTGAGAATATACATTGCAAATTTATACATTTGCTAAGACTGTTTTTGGGATTTAACATGTGATTTATCCTGGAGAATGTTCCATGTGTATTTGAGAAGAATGTGTGTTCTGCTGCTGTTAGATGGAATATTCCTTACATGTCTGTTAATCCATTTAGTCTAAATTATAGTTCAAGTCCAATGTTTCCTTAATGATTTTCTGTCTGGATGATCTCTCCATTATTGAAAGTGAGGTATTGAAGTCCCCTATTATTATTGTATTGATGTCTATTTCTCCCTTCAGATCTGTTAGTATTTGCTTAATATATTTAGGTGCTCTGATGTTGGGAGCATATATATTTACAGTGTTCCATCTTCTTGATAAATTGTTCCTTTTGTCATTATATAATGATTTTCTTTGTCTCTTATTACCATGTTTGGTTTAAAGTCTGTTTTGTCTGATATAAGTATAGCTACCCTGCTCTTTTTGGCTTCCACATGTATCGAATGTCTTTTTCTATCTCTTTACTTTGAGCCTATGCGTGTCCTTACAGTTAAAGTGAATCTCTTATAGGCAGCAGGTAGTTGGTTCTTGTTTATTTTTTTAAAAATCCATCCAGTCACTGTGTATCTTTAATTGACGTATTCAATCCATTTACATTATAGTAAGTGTTGATAGGTAAGGACTTACTAATACCATTGTTTTCTGGCTCCTTTGTTCCTTTTCTTCCTCTCTTGCTGCCTTCCTTTTTTTTTTTTTTTTTTTTTTTGCGGTGCGTGAGCCTCTCACTGTTGTGGCCTCTCCCGTTGTGGAGCACAGGCTCCGGACGCGCAGGCTCAGCGGCCATGGCTCACGGGCCCAGCCGCTCCGCGGCACGTGGGATCTTCCCGGACCGGGGCACGAACCCGCATCCCCTGAATCAGCAGGCGGACTCCCAACCACTGCACCACCAGGGAAGCCCTGCCTTCCTTTTTGAATTGATGATTTTCCATAGTGGTATGCCTTGATTCCCTTCTCTTTATTTTTTGTGTATATACTGTAGGTTTTTGTTTTGTGGGTACCATGAGGCTTACACAAAACATCTCATGAATGGAACAGTCTATTTTACACAGATCACTTCAATCACTTACAAAACCTCTAAACTTTTACTCCTCACCACCTCATTTTATGTTTTTGATGTCACAATTTACCTCTTTTTATACTGTGTATTCATGAGCAAATTATTATAGCTATAGTTATTTTTAATACTCTTGTCTTTTTAACCATGATTCGAGAGTTAAGTGGGTAATATTCCCCCACATTACAGTATTAGAGTATTCTGACGTTGAGTATACACTTACCTGTACCAGCGTGTTTTATGTTTTCATATGTTTTCCTGTTACTGATTAGCATCTTTTCATTTCATCTTGAAGAACTCCCTTCAACCTTTCTTATAAGGCAGACCTAGTGGTGACCTCAGCTTTTGTTGATTGTAAGAAGTCTTTATGTTGCCTTCATTTCTGAAGGACATATTTTCTGAGCAAAGTATTCTTAGGTGGCAGTTTTTGTCTTTTAGAAGTTTGAGCATATCACCTCACTCTCTCCTGGTCTGTAAGGTCTCTGTTGAAAAATCCCCTTATAGATGTGCGGCGGTTTCCTTGCAAGTTACCCTCTTTTAAGATTCTTAAAAGATCTTCTTTTAAGATTCTCTCTTTGACTTTGTGCTTTGAGTTTTTTATAATGTGTCTTGGAGATGAATTTTTAAAGTTGATTTTGTTAACCTATGAGCTTCATGAATTTGTATATGCAAATCTCTCTGCAGATTTGGAAAGGTTTCATTTCATTCTTTTTTTAAAATTTTTTAAAAAATTATTTATTTATTTTGGCTGCACTGGGTCTTCATTGCTGCACTCGGGCTTGCTCTAGTTGCAACGAGCTGGAGCTACTCTTTGTTGTGGTGTGCGGACTTCTCATTGCAGTGGCTTCTCTTGTTGCGGAACACAGGCTCTAGGCGTGAGCTTCAGTAGCTGTGGCACGCGGGCTCAGTAGTTGTGGCTCACAGGCTCTAGAGCATAGGCTCAGTAGTCATGGCAGACAGGTTTAGTTGCTTTGCGGCATGTGAGATCTTCCCGGACCACGGCTCGAACCCGTGTCTCCTGCGTTGGCAGGCAGATTCTTAACCACTGTGCCACCAGGGAAGTCCCTCATTTCGTTCTTTAAGTAAGCTTTCTGACCTCTTTTCTCTCTTCTCCTCCTGGAACTACAATTATTCACAAATTGGTTCTTTGTATAGTATCCCATAGATCATGTAACCTTTCATCACTCTTTTTCATTCTTTTTCTTTGTTTTCCTCTGACTGGATAATTTCAAAGTTCCTGTCTTCTATCTCCCAGATTCTTTGTTCTGCTTGTTTTATTCTGATGTTGGTGCTCTCTGTTGCAGTTTTCATTTCATTCATTGTATTCTTTAGATCCAGGATTTCTGTTTGGTGCATTTTTATGATTTCTATCTCTTTGTTTAATTTCTCATTTTTTTTCATATATCACGTTCTTTATTTCACTGAGTTGCCTTTGTGTGTTTTCTTGTCACTCAGTGAGTTCCCTTAAAATAGCTATTTTGAATTCTTTATTGAATCAATTGCAGATTCCCATGTCTTTGGGTTTGTTTACTAGAAGATTATTGTGATCCTTTTGTGGTGTCATGTTACTTTGATACTTCATGTTCCTTGAAGTTGTCTATTGTCGTCTTCACATTTGAAATAGCAGTCACCTCCTCCAGTCTTTGCTAATGGCCTTCAGGAGAGAGATACCTTCCATCATCCCTACTAGAGACTCTGAGTTTATCTCAGACTTTCTATGGGTACCCCAGCTCCACACTTCTTGTGGCAGAATTTTAAAGCTGTATGACCTCTCTGGATCTTGCAAAACACCAGGTGTGTGCTGACAGCCTCTTTCATTTTCCAAAAATAATCATGTTAAAGCTCAAGTTTGTGGTCTCTCCCCAGCCTGCAGATTTGGATCTGTGTGTGCTCACTAGTCATCTACCAACACTTGCTGTCTCTGCCACTGTCTGGAGCACGTACAGGGAGCTGGCCACAGGCTTGGCAGGTGTGTGGGTTAGATGCATGGAGTGCTGTGGATGCCTGTGGGCCAGTTGGGAGGATCTCCATGTTAGGTGTTCCCAGTGGCTTGTGGGTGGGCTTGTGGATGGAGTCTATGGGCGTTAGTAGGATCTGCATCCTTTTAATGCCCTCTCAGTTCTATATTCAGCTCTCCCAGTCTCTTCCTGCCCCTCAGTCGTATAGCTCATGATTCTGTACTCTGGGTGGGGCAAGAGAGAAATGAATCCCTTTGGCAGCATCCTGCACAGTTGGGGAAGCCATGTGCTCACTCACTTACTTTTTCCCCTGTAGGATAAATCACAGCTGAGAAGACCTCTCCTGGCCTTAAGCTGTGCCACCTTGGGGAGGGATAATGTGGGTAAGATCAAGCTGTTCCTTTTACCTACTCCAGTGAATCCAAATTTATGTTTCTTTTGCTCCAGTGGTGTGCTGGAACTTCTCCTCTGGAAACCTGTACTGCTACAAAGGGTCTCTCATCCATGGGTGATTTTCTAAGACAATGTTTTCCAGGGGCTCTCAGAGTGTCGCTGAGGGAGGCTAGCATTGGTACACAGGTATTCACAGAATCCACAGCCAGGACTGAGGTCTGTTTGCCTATTATCCAGCACAGAGGTGGGAAAGATTCCTCACGGGTCCCTTAGCATATGGTGCTAGGTCCCACAGCTCCCTCAAAGGCACTTTTGCCCATGGATAGATGCCATCTTTTTGTTGTTGTTGGGGGGGCACAAATAGAAAAAGTGTCTTATGCCACCATGATGCTGATGTCACTGAATTTTTCATTTTAAATATTGTAATCTTAAATACTAGAAATTCCATTTATTATTTTTAAAAATATCTACTTTCTTTTAAATCCATGAGCATAATTATAATAGCTATTTTAGAATCCTTACCTGCTAATTCCATCATGCCTGTCATTTTGGGATCTCTTTATTGCCTTTTTCTTTCTTCCTAGTATGGAACAAGTCTTTCTGCTTCTTTGCATGTCTAGCAATTTTTGGTTGGATGCTAGACATTATTTTTTTATGTGGTTGAGTGTTTGAATTTTGTTTTATTTCTTTAAAAATCTTAAAGTTTTGTCAGCCAGTTAATTAAGGATCTGTTTTACACTTTTGAGGTTTGTCTTCAGCCTTTGTTAGGACAGGTCTACAGTAGCCTTTACTCTAGGACTATTTAGTCATAGTTCTAAGGCATGACTCTTCTGAGGTCTCCAGTGAGGGTCCTGTGTATTTAGTGGTTTTCTCCTCTCTGGCTGGAAGGAACTCCAATATCTCCCAATCCTGTGTGAACTCTGGGAATTGTTAGCTTACTGTATTCTGGATGTTGTCCTTTGGCTGGTCTTGTAGACACATGGCCAGAATTGAATTCAGTCAAAGACTTGAAGGGATCTCTATGCAGGTTTCTGGAGCTCTTTTTCTGCATGGTTCCCTGGTACTCTTCCCTGAAAATCCCTGTGTCGTTGGCCTCCTCAAATTTTTATCTGTCTTTTCATCTCAGTTAGACAGTTGGTTTTACTTATTTTTCCCTATCTATACTGTAATCTGGAAATTGCTTTCAGATAGAAAGCTGAGATGATCCTAGGGCTCATCTTTTTGTTTCTCTTCTCTTAGGCAACACAGTTCTGCTCTGTCTGCTTCATATTTTATGCAGTTTTTTAGTTGTTTATGCAAGAAGGCAGGTCCTGTGCCAGATTCTTCTACATGGGAGCAAGATCTTTTCATTAAGTTGGAGATTGAATCTTTTTTATTTTTTTCTTTTCAGCTGTATTGGATCTTCATTGCTGCATGTGGGCTTTCTCTAGTTGCAGTGAGTGGAGGCTACTCTTTGTTCTGGTGTGCAGGCTTCTTATTGCGGTGGTTTCTCTTGTTGCAGAGCACAGGCTCTAGGCGCACGGGTTTCAGTAGTTGTAGCTCACGGGCTGTAGAGTGCAGCCTCAGTAGTTGTGGCACACAGGCTTAGTTACTGCACGGCATGTGGGATCTTCTGGACCAGGGCTCAAACCCATGTCCCCTGCATTGGCAGGCAGATTCTTAACCACTGTACCACCGGGGAAGTCCCTGAAGATTGCATCTAAAATCCCCAAAAGTTTGTTGGAAGCTCTGTGTTTGTGATGAGGAGTTTTGACTGCTGGACCACATAATAGAATGGATGATTGATTGCATTACCATTCCCCATAACAGTCATTATCTCTAAAACATTTCTTTTGGGCATCTCACTTTGAAGTTCAATTATTCCTGAGTTCAGATCTTTTTTCAGTTAAATAGCTCCAGAAGATAAACTTTTCATTTTCTGTTAGGGTGATCCAGCAACCCTCTATTTAATTTTATTTTTTCCTGTTACTTAACCTTATTCTGAAGGTATTTTTCACTTAATTTTTTGATATTTTCAGAATCAGTTTTTCCAGTTATTTAAAAATTTGCCTGATCTTTTAGTTGTACTGTTTTATATTACTATGACATCTATTCTTACTTTTACTTCTTTAATCATTTAACATCTATTTTATAGTTCTTTTCAGATTGTTAACTCATCTGCAGTTTTTAGGTCTTAAACCTCCTGTTGGTTGTATCTATGGACACTTTCACATTGTTATTTGTTTCCTTATGTGGAAACAAAATTTTTGATTATATGTAAACAACAGTTTTGTATTTGCTTATGACAACATCCTTTGGATTTCAACATTCCTGAATTAGATTTTACTTTAAATTTCAGTTTACATTGTTGTACCAATGAGTAGCAGAAACATAATTCTCATTAGTTCATTCACAGCAGATTTTTAAATTTCCTTTCCATCCAAGACACTGAATACAGTACAAGGAAGCTTCCTTGTGGTTTTCCTGGCTGAGTTTATGAATAAAGTGGCATTATGCAAAATTTTGTTTCTGGCAGTCCCAGCACATGAATCCCAAACTTTTTGTCTTTTGCCCCAAATATTCTTTGGTGTTCTAGCCTCCCACTGTAAGATCTATATGAGGCTCTGAATCCCTATTAGCAACAACTGAGTCAGTGTACATGCAGGTATGTATGTGTGTGTATACACACATATATACACAGAAATGCATAATACATACAAAAAACAAAGACATATATATATTTAAATATACTCAGCATTTCAATATCTTTATAATGAGAGGATGTATCTTCTATATCAGTTATCTGACATATAGCTGGAATGTGCCTGAAATTCCCTTGGAATGTTGGGATTTCCATGTGTACTGTTGTATGAGCAGGGGAGAGGACTAAGGAAGGGACAGTTTTGTTTTGAATTACAGAGAAAACTTAACACACCTCGTGATGAAACCACATTCCTTCTCTGCTTCAGAACTACTCTTCCCACAACCTCTTCCTCACGCCCTCTCATACACATCAAGTCCTTTCCATCGTACCTTCTAAAAATTTCTCCAGGTTGTCCACTTCTTCCTCCTTATTTCAGGCTCCATCACATTTCACTTAGGCAACATCCCCTGAAAAAAATCTGCATTCAGTCTTCTCCCCACTTTCTTCACACAGATGGCATAGTGATCTCTCTTAAACACAAATCTGATCATGTCATTCTTCTGCCTAAAATGACCAAATGTTTTCCAAATATTCTTGGGACAAAGGCCAAAATCCTTAACATGACCCAGAGCATTCTGCTCATGCCCCTTTCTCCAGCCTCATGTAGCACATTTCTTTAGCACACTGACCTTCCAGGTCCTTGAGTGCACCAAGTTCCCCTCCAAATAGGATCCTTTGCATACACTATTGATACTTGCTCTGCTTGTAATATTATTCTAGAAAATTATACTTAAGTACTTATTCTTGTAATTTTTAATTAAATGTTTGTATCTCCTTATAGACTATAAGTTCCGTGAAGACAGAAACCAGTCTCATTCCAGCTCTTAAGAAGGTACTTGGGACATAGAATATGCCCCAAAACTATTTGTTGAAAGAAGAAAGGAAAGAAGAACAGAAAGAAAGAAATACCATATTACGAACCTTAATTGGAATGAACATTTGATGAAGTGAAATTGATCCAACTATAAACAACTGCAAGTAATTGACCTTCAATATCATTTCATTTTTGGTAAGAGAGGAAAATAAATGAACTTATTTTCTCAGTAGAGAAAGGAGAAATTTAGAAAGAGGAGATTGGAAGCAGAGGTCAAAATTTATGGACTTTACTACACTTCTTGTTTTAACTCATTTACTTAACATGGAGTGAACAAAAGAGTTCTAACCTAAAACTCTGAGATAATTTCCTCCTACCACTACAGATACAGTCAACTCTGCTTAGTACAATTTATCATGTTTTTGGAAACTTGTTTTAATAATGGTGACTGAAAGTAGCAACTTTGGGCGTAATGTATAATACAATGAAAAATTACTGCCTGTTCTTTTTATGTCAACTTCGTGCTGTTTTTCTTTCCAAAGTAGAGCTTTTCCTTGGTTTTTTGCTTTTCGATTAATAAAAACACTGTAAATATCCTGGCCGACTTGTAGAAATTATTGATACTTACAGTAGAGGGCAGTAGAGGAGCACATCTCAGGATGAAAACACTGAGCTGCATCCAAAGTCCCTTAGTTAGGGCTCCCCTTGGAATGATGTGTGGCTAGGTCATTTAAAGGAAGACTCAAGCAATTTAGGTAGATACAAGTTGAGAAGATATGTAGTAACTATGAGGTCACTGAGTATATCAAAATGTGGAAAACCCACACAATTTTAAACATGTTGATTTTGAAAAGATAAATTTTATATTTTATTATCATAAACAGGCATTCACATACTATTATTGACAACAGTAGACCCTGGCTTTTCTTATTTTGTTTTGTTAATGATCCACCCTTATTTTTATTGAAAAAGCAAAAGTGATGAGTTTGGGGGCTTCCCTGGTGGCACAGTGGTTGGGAATCTGCCTGCCGATGCAGGGGACATGGGTTCGAGCCCTGGTCTGGGAAGATCCCACATGCCACGGAGCAACTAAGCCGTGAGCCACAACTACTGAGCCTGCGCATCTGGAGCCTGTGCTCCACAGCAAGAGAGGCCACGACAGTGAGAGGCCCACGCACCAAGATGAAGAGTGGCCCCCGCTCGCCACAACTGGAGAAAGCCCTCGCACAGAAACGAAGACCCAACACAGCCAAAAATAAATAAATAAATTTATTTTTAAAAAAAGTGATAAGTTTTAACAGGTTGGGTTTGTGTTCATTACATAGACAAAGGGAGTTTAAGTATGAGCTATAAACATTTTTTATCCTTGTAAAGATCACACCTAGGAATTTATTTTTACATTATGTGGTCTAATGTTATTCTTATTTGGTTGAGTGAACTGGAAAGCTTACTGAACTTAGAGAAATAAATTCTGCAGTACTGTATACCTTGCATTATGAGCCACCAAAAGTGAATCACAGAGGGAAAGCCCATGCCAAACAATTCCAAAGATACTTCTATTGACTGTGAAGCAGTTCAGTGCAGTGTTTAGCTAGGATGAGGCCATCAAGTTAGAGTAAGTAGCTTCAGTGGAATTTATATAAAGCTCTAAAATCTGTAAACCTTGAAAGAATGGAGCTATCATTTTTTTTTTTTTAAGACTTGCTGTCACAGGAGTAGGTAGAAGTTGAAAGAAAGCAAGTAGGATGGCTTGGCTTATACACTTAGGTGTTCCTATAGGTCAATCTCACAGTTACTGTTAAAAGGTACCTATTTAATTAGAGGGAAGTTTAATCAAGAGTGGTGCTGTCCATGGTACCTTGAAGACTTTGATAGTTCCCAGTACACAGGCAGAAAATGAAAGAATTACATACTGGGTTACTGATGCCATTAGGTCAGAGAAGCTCCCACAAAAAATTATGCTGGAAAAAAGAGAATTTATTTTCTCTTCTATACACAAAAATTAACTTTCTTTTTTGTCTTCTTTTTTTTACTCACACATAAGCTTTCTACATTTTCACCCTTATAGAAGCATAGCCAGGGCGAACAGGGAAGATTCCTTTAATAAAACACTTACACCTGAAACTAACACAACACTGTCAATAAAAATAATAAATAAATAAATAAATAGAACAGAAACCTCACCCCAAAACAAACAAACAAAAACACTTTGTCTTTAAGTATGTCCAAGGAATGACTGAATTTTTAAACTGGCTTTAGTAAGTCCACTAGACATTTTTTTTCATATGCTGCATATACATGCATTTGTCTCTGTTTTGCAAAGCTGTTTCCTTCTTTGGTCCATGGCCTTTTATTATAAGCAAGTTATTTCAACTTGAGTTACAAGGACTTCTTTTAGAGTGGTATTATGTGAATGATTTTTTTTTCATTTTTGAATTTTATTTTATTAATTTTTTTATACAGCAGGTTCTTATTAGTCATCAACTTTTTACACATCATTGTATACATGTCAATCGCAATGGCCCAATTCAGCACACCACCATCCCCACCCTCCGCGGCTTTCCCCCCTTGCTGTCCATACGCTTGTTCTCTACATCTGTGTCTCTGTTTCTGCGTGCAAACTGGTTCTTTTTTTTGCAGTACGTGGGCCTCTCGCTGCTGTGGCCTCTCCTGTAGCGGAACACAGGCTCCGGATGCACAGGCTCAGCAGCCATGGCTCACAGGCCCAGCCGCTCCACAGCATGCAGGATCCTCCCAGACCGGGGCAAGAACCCCACGTCCCCTGCATTGGCAGGTGGACTCTCAACCACTGCTCCACGAGGGAAACCCCCACATCTTCTTTATCCATTCGTCTGTTGATGGGCATTTAGGTTGCTCCCATATCCTGGCTATTTTTCCATTTGTTTATTTTTGTTCTTATTTCCGTTACTCTAGGAGGTGGATCAAAAAAGTTTTTGCTGTGATTTATGTCAAAGAGTGTTCTTCCTATGTTTTCCTCTAAGAGTTGTATAGTGTCCGGTCTTACATTTAGGTCTGTAATCCACTTTGACTTTATTTTTGTGTATGGTGTTAGGGAGTGTTCTAATTTCATTCTTTCACGTGTAGCTGTCCAGTTTTCCCAGCACCACTTATTGAAGAGACTGTCTTTTCTCCATTGTATATCCTTGCCTCCTTTGTCATAGATTAGTTGACCATAGGTGCGTGGGTTTATCTCTGGGCTTTCTATCTTGTTCTATTGGTCTATGTTCCTGTTCTTGTGCCAGTACCATATTGTCTTGATTACTGTAGCTTTGTAGTATAGTCTGAAGTCAGGGAGTCTGATTCCTCCAGCTCTGCTTTTTTCCCTCAAGACTGCTTTGGCTATTTGTATGTTCATTTTGGAACATAATCATCTAGTTTACAAATGGTTTTGACAATGGTAACAACCATAAAATAATAGTTATAATGACAATAATTATTTCTATTGATAATAACAGAATTACATACTTCGTAGAGTTTAAGACTTCACATATTGACCCTTCCAACCTTGGGAGCATCTAAAATTGATGGAGGGTTATAGTCTTTGTTAGCCAAATTCCATTGCCTGTGAATTCAGTTTGGTTATAGTCTTTTTTTTTTTTTTTTACTGTATTGAGAATTATTGTGGACACAGAAAATCATAGAGACAAATGTGTGACAAATGCTTAAATATGTCTAAATAAAACTAAAAATAGATTTTCAATAAGTATAAAACAAGAATTCTAAGGGATAAGAAAGTATTATGTTATAGTTAAAGTAGTATTTTGTTTTCCTTAGTGATACACAAAATAATGGTGTATGTTACAATCAGTGGTGTCTTAGGTTTGATAAAATATCACATTTTTATATCCATTTTATGAGTGGAGAACCTGAGGCCAAGAAAGTCTAAGAAAATTCCCAGGAAATACAGTAGAATATAGTTGCTTATCTACCACAGTCCCCCACATATTCTGAATAGAAAGGCTAAAAGTCACTATTTTACTCCTTCATTCTTACCTTCTTTTCCAATGAAAACTTCATTAACAGTTGTTCACATGCTTATAACTACTAGTAAAAAAAAAAGTTACGTTTTCAAAAATACATTTTAAATAAAGAACCCAGAATGCCTATTTCGAGCATAGGAAGCAACTAATACTATGATGTTGTCACGTCACAGAAAATGAATTCTTAAAAACCACAAGAATTAAAAAGCTTAATTTGATTAATCATTAAATTAACACTTAGAATAAATCTATTTGGATATAGGAAGTTCACAGAGTGAAATTGCTTTAAACCTGTAACAAAGTTTAAATCTTAAACCTGTCCAAAACTTGATTGCCTGAACAACATCCTTAAGTACCCTATATTTTTTTAAGAAAGCATAGATATAAAAGAGATAAATGGAATATTTTGTTACCAACATTGTATCCTCTTGTGTCAACAATTTCATGTCTCTTGGCTCTCCAAATAGAGTCTCAGAGTGTGGGATGAAACTTGGAAGTTGATACACTTAGAAGGCCAATTGGCACAGTGAAACAAGCATGAGGCATATTTTGTAGGATCATCTGACAGTTTTAATGTCCAAATAAGTGTCAGGCTTTGGATCCAGTTCAAATTCACACTTAGCCTTTACCTCTAGCAACCGAGTTCCAGATGCAGTTCTCATTTATCATATCCCCACAAAGAAGGAGCTTTCAGTTGCTGTGGGTAAGAATCATTATGTAAGCTGAGATTCTGTGTGATTCTGCAGAGTGCAAACAGAGATGGAATTCAGTTTGCATACTGGCATTTGAAAGAGAGAGGTATATTACTCTGTGACCTTGAGGATAACTTCCTGTTGGAGAGGTAGAGGCTATTTCATGTTAGGTTCTGGAGTTAAAGGCATTATTTCCTTCAAGGTGCAGAGCTATTTGCAAATAATGCGTGACTGTGCATTGCAAAGTAATGTGAATAGCTCTGTGTATTTTACCCCCCGGTGGCTTACTTGGGATAAATGGAGAGGGAAGTTGTTTCTCAGAGTGATAAAAAGCACCAAAATATTCTTTTCTTTACATTACGCCAATTAGATATTCACTCATTTTAACAAACATCTCATTGGAATAACAATGTCATTTGCTTTAATCACGGAGGAACACAGCTGAAATCATTCCCAGTGGAAAGGGGTTTTAATTTAAAGGAAAATTGAAGAAAATAGAGGAAAGGCCACAAAAGTGGGAGGGAAAGTATTTGCAAATATACTTTTGATCTCTTGGATGGCAACAATATAATGTTATTCATATTAGAGTTTCTCATGCTCATTGAAATTCTAGTAAAATGCCTTGGAAATTTCTTGTACATAAAATGGGCTATTTAATCAAGAATTCAAGAAAACCAAGTTTAATATGCATTTTTGTCATTTACAATATTATTTACTCCTTGAATTTAGACTGATTTATGTTTCTACAAGAGGTAGAATGAGTAGAAATTACAGAAAGCTGCTCATAAGTAAGAACTTTTTAAAATCTTGGACCCTCCAATAATGAAGCATTCGGTTCTCTGCAACAATATTTTCCAGCAGAGGCTGAGCAGCTAGATGTCAGAGATGGGGTAGAAAGGCTCGATGTTGAAATGGTTTAATCTCTAAGGTTCCAGTATTTTCCTGTTATTTTATAAAACAAACAAAAAATAATAGGGCTTCCCTGGTGGCGCAGTGGTTGAGAGTCCCCCTGCCGATGCAGGGGACACGGGTTCGTGCCTCGGTCCGGGACGATCCCTAATCTTCTGAACACTATTTCATTTTATTCAGTAATAAAATGCATTTAAAACATGTGTTTAGGGACTTCCCTGGTGGTCCAGTGGGTAAGACTTAGCACTCCCAATGCAGGGGGCCTGGGTTTGATCCCTGGTCAGGTAACTACATCCTGCATGCATGCCGCAACTAAGGCAACTGAGGATCCTGCGTGTCACAACTAAGACCGGCACAGCCAAAATAAGTAAATAAATAAATAAATAGAAATCCTAAAAAAAAAAAAAAAGTATTAAAAAACACATGCATTTATTCTTTCTGTATAAACAAATCTTTGGATGTGTTGGTCATACAAAATCACTTATCTAATATTGTCTTAGTTTCGTTAGAAACAGAGTTTTTTGTAACCTAAATTTTAATGTATACACTTCATGGATTTTAAAATTATTCTGTTTAGAATAACTTTCTGGGCTGAGGTTTATATAGGTCAGCCTTAGAGAGAGATGTGCTTCACTAACCTAAAAGGATGAAGGAATATCAATGCTCAGAGGATATAGAAACCAATTGTTGCTTAAGTTTTCATTTTCAAACCAGATATAAATAGCCTCACTTGAGTGAAAGGGCACATACTAACTCAGTAGCAGATGAAGACTTTAGCACATTGCAACTGCTTTATTGGTCTCGTTATTTAGGTTTAGTTGTAGGCTGACATATGACAGAGTTCTCATTTAAATCTTAGAAATAAAGAGCTTCAGAAGCAACCTTATTAAGGTTAATAGAATGAACTTACAACATCTGTGGTTGGAGAAAAGGTAACGAGGTACTCAGTAATTTGCTCACTAAATATCTTGTCATCTCTGGGTCTGCTGTTGAAGCTCTACCAATGGATGATTCCATTGTCTGTAATGAGCATGATTTAAAAATTTTAAGGTACTCAAATATATCATTCTATCATTACTTAAGTAGCAGTTTGAAGGCCCCTTAAGTAAACATATTATTAAACATGTTTTATTAAACATATTACATAGATGGATGAGGTTATGGAAGTTATGTTTAAGCTCAGTTATCAATCACCAAATTTATCTAAAATGCATACAAAAATTTGGAATTCATTTGGCATGTTTTCTCTCTTTTCAGGTGCAAATAGATTTGCAAGTTTCAATACGGTCTGTTTGCCATATTAGTTTGAGTCAAGTTAAGGCACATGGCTGAAAAGAAATCTTGACATAAAATGTAAACTTAATCACTACTCTCCAGAAGGAAGAAATGGAGTATTTAATCATATCATTATTTTAACAACAGTATGAGCAAATAAACATATCCAGGTCCAAGGTGAAGTTCTATAGCTGGAAACATTTAAATAAATCACTTAAATATTTTGATTGTTACTCTCTATATTGCAAAGCGGCTAGCTGTTTGTTTTTGACATTTTACAGATTCAAACCTTAATACATTCAGACTGCTCATTCACCCAGCTCACTAACTAGTGAGGTTTATTAGTTTCACTGCAAGCATTCTGTCCAGGCAAGTTGGCACTGTACTGCCAGTAATAGTACCCTGGGAAGATGAAGACTGGTGGATATTGCAGAACCAGGTTCAATCTCAAAACATTATTATTTCTTAATAACGCAAGGTGAATCCATCACACTTGTGTTTCTGACCTTCAGAGGAATATTTGCTTTGTTTCTAATTAGTGGAGCAAAGAGAAACTAGGAGAGTACAAAAACTAAGATTGTCATTAAATATTATAAAGAAGGTAGAAAGAAAAAAGGAAGTAAATGTAATGGTGACTAACTCAGAAAAGGCACAGACTATTTCTAGGAAGAGGCGTTAAAAGAGAAACTGTTACAAAAGTTAGTGGAAGGGAAACATTACTTTTCTTAATACCAAGAATCAAGTACTTATAGAGATGTGAATAGGGCATTTGTTACATTGTTATCTTCATTGTTAGGCTTTGAGCTACAAGTTCAGAAAATCTTTTATGTTATTAGGAATGAATTTGTAATCTAGTAGAATGTTCCACTGACATCAAAACAAAAATGTATTGCTTTAGAAGATTTAATTTTAACGTTTCAAGAGCACAGTTATTTTGCCGTGAATTTCCATGTAGGGAGTATTGTTTACTCTGCCATTATGTAAAATTAACAGAAGAACAATACCAAGTTTGGTTATTCTCAATGGAAGTTAATCCTGTAGACTGTTTTCATCCATATGCATTTGAGAAAACATTGAAGAAAATGTTTCCTCCATATACTTCTATCTCTGTCTACATGTTTTCCCTTGTTACGGTATTTGCATCCACTATCCTTAGTGAGCCAAGATTTTTCTGAGCAGTTTCCTCTAACCTTGCCAGTCGACAAATATTTGCTGGGATATCTATAATGTGGAAGGTCCTGGGTTTTTGGTGTTATAGGTGACATTTAAAAAAGTATAGCATATAGTTTTCTTTCATTGAGAACATTACTTTTATGCATATGAAACGATAATAGTATAAGTAGAGTATGCATGGAGAGATCAGGATAGGTTGGGTGCAGAACAGTCATGGGAAACACCTATGGAAGATACATAAGAAATTGGCAACTGGTTGCCTCTAGGGAGAGAAACTGGGAATTTGAAGTAGGAAAGAGATTGGTACTTTTCACTATATACCCTTTTATGTGGCATTATTTACTTGTGTTCATATAACTTTTTAAATTAAATACGTTTTCTGAAGCTAGATTGTGAGGAAACTTGAACCCTAAACTAAACTAAGTTTTTTTTTAAATTTAATTTATTTAGTTTTTAATTTTTGGCTCTGTTGGGTCTTCGTTTCTGTGCGAGGGCTTTCTCTAGTTGCAGCAAGTGGGGGCCACTCTTCATCGCGGTGCGCGGGCCTCTCACTAACGCGACCTCTTTTATTGCAGAGCACAGGCTCCAGATGCGCAGGCTCAGTAGTTGTGGCACACGGGCCCAGCTGCTCCGCGGCATGTGGGATCTTCCCAGACCAGGGCCTGAACCCGTGTCCCCTGCATTGGCAGGCAGACTCTCAACCACTGCACCACCAGGGAAGCCCTAAACTAAGGGGTTTTTATTGTTCTCTGCAAGCCTTGGGACACAAAGATTTTTTTAAAATTAATTTTTATTTGAGTATAGTTGCTTTACAACACAGAGATGATTTTTGATGTGTTTAATACTATAAAAAATAATTGTCCTGCAATTTTGGAAAGACTGGAGCAATGAAGGATTAGATGAAAATGCATAACATATAAGACATTTTATAGTATAATTTTCTTAACTTTTCAGATAACTGATATGGTACACAAAGTTTTAAAGAAACAGCATTATTGGGATATAATTCACCCATTTATGGTGTACAGTTTCAATTATTTTTCATGTAGTCAGATATATATACAGCTATCACTATAGTCAATTTTACAACATTGCAGCACCTCAAAAAGAAACCCTATACTCTTTTAACTATCACCCCTCTTTCCCACCATAACCCCCAACTCCAAGCAATCACTGAGCCCTAAGCAACTATTCTTTCTATCACTATAGATTTCCCTATTCTGGAATTACATATGAACGGAATCATATAGTATGCAAACTTCTGTGACTAGCTTATTTCACTTACCATAATGTCTTCAAGGATCATTGGTGTTGTAGCATGTAACATTATGTCTTTCGTTTTTATGGTCAAATAATATTTTGTTAAATGAACAATACTACATTATGTTTATCCATTTGTCAGTTGATGAATGTTTGTGTTGCTCCCACTTTTTGGCTGTTAGGAATAGTGCTGCTATAATAATCCATGTACAGGTCTTTATGGACATATGTTTTCATTTCTCTTGGCTATATACCTAGGAGTGGAAATGCTGCATCATATTGTAAGTCTATGTGTGATTGTTTGAGGAATTGTCAAATTGTTTTCCAAAGCAGCTGAGCCATTTACATTCCCACCAGCAGTATACGAGCGTTCTCATTTCTGCACATCCTCACCATCGCTCGATATTGTCTGTCTTTTTAGTTCCCTGATGACTAAAGGTGCTGGGCATCTTTTCATGTGCTTGTTTGCCACTTGTATGTTTTTCTTGGAGAAATGCCTATTCAGCATCTTTTCCCATTCTAAAAATTGGCTCGTTTGTCTTTTTGTTGTTGAGTTGTAAGGTCTTTTCGTATTATGAATATGATTCCCTTATGACACACAATTTTTTCTCCCATTCTGCATGACATTACTTTCTTCATGGTATCCTTTGAAACACAAAAGTCTTCAGTTTTGAAGACTTTCAAATTATCTGTTTTTATCTATTGTTGCTCATTTTTTCATGTCATATTTAAAAATCCTTTGCCAAATCTGAGATCATGAATATTTACCCCATGTTTTCTTCTTATACTTTTTATACAATTAGCACTTACATTTAGGTCTTTGATCCATTTTTAATTAATTTTTTTGTGTATGGGTGAGATAAGTATCCAATTTCTTTCTTTCCTTTCTTTCTTTCTTTCTCTTCTCTTTTTTTTCTTTTCACACGATTAGCCATTTGTCCCATCATCATTTGCTTAAACAGCTATTTTTTTCTCATTAAATAGTCTGTGCACCCTTGCTGAAAATTAGTTGACCATTGACATATGATTATATTTCTGGACATTAGTCCATATGTCCTTCCTTGGTCTGGTATCATACTGTCTTGATTACTGTTGTTTTGTAGTAAGTTTTGAAATCGGGAAATGTGAGTTTTCCTACTTTCCTATTCTTTATTAAGATTGTTTTGGTGATCTGTGTCCCTTGTTAATTTCATGTGTATAGAATCAGTTTGATAATTTCTAGAAAAAAGCTAGCAGAGTTTCTAATATGGATGGCATTGAATCTGTAGATCAGTTTGGGGAATATTGGGGAATATTTATATAAATAAATATTTATTTATATCTTCTTTAATTTCAATAATATTTTATAGTTTTCAGAGTATAAGTTTAGCACCTCTTTTGTTAAATTTATTACTAAGTATTTTATTCTTTTTGATGTTATTGTAAGTAAAATTGCTTTCTTAATTTCATTTTTGGATTGTTCTTTGCAAGTGTATAGTAACACAATTAAGTTTTTAATATTGATCTTGTATCCTGCAACCTTGCTGAACTCATTTATTAGTTCTAATAATTTACAGCATACTCTTAACATAAAAAAACAAAAGCAAAAAGTATTTATCTGATTGAAGATGCTGTGTATGGAGAAGAGAGGGTGACAGCCACCATAGCTGTGCCAAACTATGCTTCTGGTTTGTATCTTCCTCTTACCTCTCTAGAGCCGGCATCCTCACCCTCAGTTCCCTAAGATGTAAGCAACCTACCCAAACACTTACATGTTAATTCAGCTCATAGCAGTCACTTAATCCTTCTGTATCTGGGTTGAGGACATTTGGTTTCTAAATCAAAATATGAAAGGAAAGAAAGGGAAAGAAATTCTGAATATAAACCCTACATTTCAGACATTTATATACTCTTTGCTTTTCTGTCTCTTACAAGTGCTCTTACTGAAGCTTGTTTTGCTTTCTAACATACACTTGCTTTCCAGAGAGAAAAATGCTGGCTAATTTTAGTTAGCTTACTACTTACTATTCACTTTGTAATATTTGATTGGTCATTATTCCTTAGTAAGAAGATAGAGGATGAAAAATTAGATCATTTCTAAGGTTGTTTGTACATTAGCTTCTCAGCATCATTTTTATTCTCCCAGCTTTCTTCATGTGCAAATATCTGTCAATGGGATATGTAGGTAATCATGACTCTTCCAGGTATTTACTTTTATTTTATTTATTTATTTTTTTAATTTTAAGTTTTTATTTTTGGCTGCATTGTGTCTTTGTTGTTGCACATGGGCTTTCTCTAGTTGCGGTGAGCGAGGGCTACTCTTCGTTGTGGCGTATGGGCTTCCCATTGTGGTGGCTTCTCTTGCTGCGTCACATGGGCTCTATGTGCGGGGGCTCCAGTAGTTGTGGTGCATGGCCTCAGAAGTTGTGGCTCATGGGCTGTAGAGCGCAGGCTCAGTAGTTGTGACGCGTGGGCTGCATTGCTCCATGGCATGTGAGATCTTCCCGGACTAGGGATCGAACCCACGTCCCCTGCATTGGCAGGCAGATTCTTAACCACTGCACCACCAGGGAAGTCCCACATATTTATTTTTAGTTTCAAATTCTGCTTTTCTCATTTGATTCTCTGGAAGCACATTTTTTTTTTCATACTGCAATACTGTGGCTTGCCAAAAATAGTTTTAGGTTCAATATCTTGTTTTTGTATTTGGTTGTAATTACTTTGAAAAGTGTTTATTGGTTCTCCCCTCTCCCCTAGTTAAATCTTAGGAATTAACTCTAATCCTTTAAAAATATTCATCAAATTTGTAAGCAGATATGTAATTCTATTTGCAGTATTTAGAGTCTTTATCCTTGATAGATAAGCCTGAATTGTCTTCCGGAACCTCAAAATTTACTAACTTGCTGATACATTCAAAAGAATTAAATTACTCTTCAGTAACCCAAACTACCATCTCTATTCTCATTTTTAAAAAAATGTCTAGGAGGAGCTGGGATAGAATGGAAAAAGTTCTGAGTTTGGAAACAGCCATCAGAAACTATAGAAGGAAAATACTTGAGGGACTTCCCTGGTGGTCCAGTGGGTAAGACTCCACGCTCCCAGTGCAGCGGCCCGGGTTCGATCCCTGGTCGGGGAACTAGATCCCACATGCATGCTGCAACTAAGAAGCCCGCGTGCCGCAACTAAAGATCCCGCATGCCTCAACAAAGATCCTGCATGCCGCGACTAAGACCCGGTGCAGCCAAAATAAATTTTAAAAAATAAAAAGAAAATACTTGAAATAGAAATTGTGAAAAAAAAACGTGTCTTTAAAAAAAAGGACAGAATCAAACTATGTAAAGCCTATTACAGGAGTAATGTCAGTTGTCATCATTTCCTCCCTCCTCTCTCCTCAGATATTTAGGAAATGAAAATTGGAGAGTGGTAGGTGTCTGACATAGAGATGTTTTTGTTTATTTCACTGTTGAACTCTTATGAAAATGAAAAAAAAGCCCATCCTGAGTTCTGCATGATCTGTGACTATGCAGAGTGAAATGGTAATCAGGTTTATTTAGTTGCTACATAAGCAGAGAGAGACTAGTCATGAACAAACGTGAATCTCTAGAAACATAAAATATTACAACAATCTGAAGATATTAATGATTGGCATTCCCCCAGTATTCCAGCTTAAAGCTTTGGGGAAAAGTGAGTTTTCTGTGTGTTTAAGAGAAGGAAATAGGCAGGTGGGACAGATCCTCTTCCTTCCTTCCTTCCTCCCTGCCTTCCCTCCTTCCTTCCTTCCCTCCTTCCTTCCTTCCTTCCCTCCTTCCTCCCTTCCTTCCTTCCTTCCTCCCTGCATTCCTTCCTTCCTTCCATCCTTCCTTCCTCCCTTCCCTCCGTCCTTCCTTCTGTCCTTCCTTCCTTCCTCCCTTCCTTCCTTCCTTCTTTCCTTCCTTCCTTTCTTCCTTCCTCCCTTTCCTCCTTCCTTCCTTCCTTCCTTCCTCTCTCTCTCCCTCCCTCCCTTGCTCCTTCCCTCTCTCTCTCTTTGTTTCTTTCTTTCTTTTCCTCTTGTGTCTCTATCTCTTCCTTCTTTCCTTCCTTCCTTTCTTCCTTCCTCCCTTTCCTCCTTCCTTCCTTCCTTCCTTCCTTCCTCTCTCTCTCCCTCCCTCCCTCGCTCCTTCCCTCTCTCTCTCTTTGTTTGTTTCTTTCTTTCTTTTCCTCTTGTGTCTCTATTAAAGCAGAATCCGAGACTGCTTGCTCTTTTTACCTGCAGTGTCAGCGCAATCGGCAGCAGCCTGAATAGCTTGGGGCAGGACGTGTAAGCACATGGCAGCCCCTTCTGTGCATCAGCTAATTCCATGCTCTAGCTATAGCCTTGGGAACCTGAGAAATCCCAAACAGATGTTTTTTCTAAAGGTAAGGGAGAACGTGAAAACTGATCCTCCTAAAAAAAGAGATAAAAATAAAAAGTACATCTGTGTATTTAAATCCAGCACGAGGAAGGTAATGCTGAAGATTTCATTAGCAAATTTAAACACCTCGGTGCAGGCTCCTGATAATTTGATTTTTCAACTACTTTATGCAAATTTACCCTCTAGTTATATTTTTTTAGTTTTCTTTCCTCCTGTCCAAAATCAAGTACCATAAACTAAAGTTAATACATATGTACATATATTATATATATATGATCAAATATTATTAATAAGACAAGTTAACATACTGTTCAATTTTCAGTTGAGCATTCAACCAAGCTTTATGACCGCTTCCTATGTGCCAACTTGGGAAAACTGGGAGGATGCTGCTGTATCAGTCGAAAGGGTACAGGGCTTCCCTGGTGGCACAGTGGTTAAGAATCCGCCTGCCAATGCAGGGGACACGGGTTCGAGTCCTGGTCTGGGAAGATACCACATGCCGCGGAGCAACTAAGCCCGAGAGCCACAACAACTGAGCCCGCATGCCACAACTACTGAAGCTCGTGTGCCTAGAGCCCGTGTTCTGCAGCAAAGAGGAGCCACTGCAATGAGAAGCCCGCGCCCCACAACGAAGAGTAGCCCCCGCTTGCCGCAACTAGAGAAAGCCCACGTGCAGCAACAAAGACCCAATGCAGCCAAAAATAAAATTTAAAAATTAAAAAAAAATTAGAAAGGGTACAGGACATCCGAGGTGAGCATCTTTGGATTGAAATTGTGGCTTCACATCTGCTATTCATGTGACCCTAGAAAGAAATCTCTTTCACAGATAAAAAGAACCTGCCATAAATACCTGCTCCCCAGTCAAGTCTTGCAAAGGACTTTGATGTTGGGGCGTCCTCCCGGGCCCTGAGTAGGACGAACGCTTGTGTGTGCACAGGCAATGGTGGAATTCACTGAGGATGCCTTTTAAGGATCAAACGATATGGTCCCCAAATCCCTGCTTCCACAGAGAGAGAAATTTTTGTGAGAAACGAAAGACTGCTCTTATTCAGTGTATTAGTTTGCTATGGCTGCCATCATAAAATACCACAGACTGTGTAGCTTAAATGATAGAAATTAATTTTGTCACCGATCTGGAAGCTGGAAGTCCAAAATCATGGTGCCAGCAGGCTTGGTTTCTAGTGAAGCCTCTCTTCTTGGCTTGCAGGTAGCCTTGTACTCGTGAGACCTCACATGGCCTTTTCCCTGTAAGCACGCGGCTCCTGGTGTCTCTTTGTCTTCTTATAAGGATACCAATCATATTGAATTAAAGCCTCACCCTTATGACCTCCTTCAACTTTAATTACCTCCTTAAAGACCCTATCTCCACAGTCACATTGCAGGTGACGGCTCCTACATAGGAATTTTTATGGGGACACAATTCAGTCTATAAAGCTGAGGACAGTCATTTATTCTTCTATAGCCTATGCGATGAACCGTAACCTGGCAATCACTATTTATCCAAAGCGTTTCTTCACCAATCTCACTCTCTCTCTCTCTCTCTCTTTCACACACACACACACACACTCATACCCACAGTCCACAGACACACAAACATCCCTGCATATCTCACAGGTGCACAGACCATTTTGACTTAGTACTTTGTCTCCATTTCTGAATTTGATACTAGAGTTTCTGACAATCACAAGGCGTGGCGAGTGATTGATTATTTTTCCAGGACAAAGTTTTTTCTCATTGTACAAATCTGGGTGGATGACGATGATCACTTCATTATCTTGTTTAATAATAATATTCTTCTTTATTGAGTACCAAGGATTGTGCTTACTTTATGAATTTCCCCATCTTACAGATGAGGAGATAAGCTTTAAGGGATAGTGAGTTTCCTAAGGCCTCATAGCTGGTAAATTCCCTGCTGTCTGACTCAAAGCCAGAGCTCTTAACCTCTATACAGCAGAAATTTATCACATCAACAAGACTCAGAGAGCCCTGGAAAATCTCCTCTATCTTTATCTTGCAACTGGATTTTGTCTGTTCAATCCTAGTCAGAGCTAGAGTTTCAGTCTATCCCTGAGTGGGTGGGACACTAGGTTGAATCTCATGCCTACATAGCGTTAAAATATTTTAGGCTGTTTATTTCTATCATGTTTACAGCTGCTCATTTGTAAGCTCTCTCCTCCCTATCTGTCACCGCTCTGCCCTGCAAGTACTATGAAGATGAATAAAACACAGTTCCTGGGAGAAACTCACAATGTAATTGGGAAGTAGATATATCCAATTATTTAAAATACGTCATGATGAACAGAATACTTTATACAGTCAGTTCACACGGTTGTGGCAGAATAGAAAAAAATAGATAGAAATACCTGGAGTGGCCATGAAATAGTTTATTCTGGAAGAGCTTTGAGGCATAAATGGATGGTAAGTAAAAGTTTGCCATGCAAGGCAGAAGGTGTTCCAGGTTGGAGCACAGCATGTCTCTATGTTATGGTATTTGTTTAACCTTGGTTGTTGTTCTGTGACATTTTAAAAAAGAACTAATACACCTTGGCCCCGTCCCTTCTACATCCTCACTGCCCCAGCTGGTCCTGGTGTTTGCTGTCCTGCAGATGTGTCCTCCAGGTGAAAAGAAAGTGCCAGGCATTTGATAACTCAACAGTCTGGCAAACTCAGGGTTATGTAAATTGGACATACAGTGATAACAACCCACCAAATACTTTTACTTTACTGCAAATAGATTTGAACCGATAAACATCAGAAATTAAAGTGTCAGTTGTATAACTGAATCAACAATGTGATTTTAAGTCAAATCAGAATGCCTCTTGCCACTCCAATTCCTTGGGGTGGGGGGAAGTGGAAAACAAAATATTCACCCACCCAGCATGAAAAGCCTCTCTCTCATTTATTCCCTACTCACATCCCATCAGTTTGAGATTTATCAGAAGTGGGCTTATTTTACAAATGAGGAATTTTATTCCTGCATCACTTCTAGCACAGCAAATAATTCTATTTTCGAGGTCACAGGCTTCATCCTTCCTGACAGCCTGGGGTACAAGTCCCTTAGCTGCTCTTAACCCAGGTCAATAGATCTCTCTCTCCATCTATTTTTCTCAGTCTTTTCTCTAGTCTTAAAGTACAAGGCATCAATCTTTTGATAACGATATCTTTCCTCTCTGTGCCCTGGTCTCTTTCCCACTCCTGCTCTCATAAAAACTTCCCACGATTATCTTCAATTTGCTGGCTTCCTGTTGAAAAACACAGCCACTGGGGCTGAGAAGAAAGCAGCAGGGAATTAGATAACTAGGTGACTTCTTAACTATCTTTCCTCGCACTCCTCTCCTCCTCAAGATAAACATGCCTCTCTGGCCGCTTCTGTGGCTGGTTCCTTCTGCAAGCATCTAGGATGGGCCGGCCAGGGAGCTGGACAACTTGGATCTGAGGGCGAATTGGAAAATGGGAGGAGCAGAGGGGCCGAGGGAAAGGCCTGGGCGAGATGAACAGTGGAAAATGAGCATCCGGGGTATTTTCAAGAAAATTCATAGGGAAAACTGGCAGAGGGAAAAAGATCTACTGAAAAATCCATCTATAGCTTACGGTTAATGAAATATCTGTCAAGAAATCAACTGGTGGTTTTAGTTCAGTAATAATCTAAATAGAGAATATATGGGTTAACCTTTGGACAGTCATTCTTAGGATCAAAGAAAGGAACTGAAGAATAACGTCAGCTGACTGCAGTGTTCCTATGAGAAGAAGGAGAAAAGCAGGGGAAGAAAGCTATCATTTCCCTCCGGTGATAACAGACGGAGTGCTTGGAGCAGTGGTTCCCTAATCTGGCTGATCAACAGAATCATCGAGAAGCTTTTAAAAAATACATTATGTGGCCTTCCGTGGACCTATTTAATCTGAATCTCTAGATGTGAGACCCAGGAATATATATATACGTATGTATGTATAAAATTGTCATCTCAATCACTTGAGATACTTTTCAAGTGATTCAGACAACCAGTAATTTGGGGAAATCACATTCTCCTGTAATATGTTCAATAAGCCAGAGACTTATTGGACCTGTGTACGGAGCTGCAGTGCATAATGGGTCAGGTGGTTAAGGAAATAACAGAGGAGCAGGTTCATTAAAGCTCAGCCTTTGGGGCCATATCTGCTGGGTGGAATGTACCCTTCCCTCTATTCACGGCTGGCCTCGGGCTCTGCCTAGAGAATAGTTACGGCTGATCAGTGTTTTACCAGAATGTTCCATTAGGCTGACCATCCTTTACAGATAAATCCTGGGACATGGATGATGCATAAGAGAAGCCGTATGGTTTATTATCATGGTGAACAGTTTGTCAACATGCATTTTCACACTCAGGGGAAGCGGAAGCGATGAATTGAGAGTTAGGGCTCGGAAGTCAGACTCTTGAGGGTGATCCCTGGTTCCACCCCTTGCTGCCCTGTGACCTTAGGCACATTCCTTAAAGTCCATAGACCTCAGGTTCTTCAGATGCAAAATGAGGATTATAATACTCTCTACTTCATAAATTGGCGTGAGGATTCAATGAGAAAATGCATGTAAAGAGCTTAGAATAGTGCCCAAGGTTAGGTTATGTGCTCAATAAGGAAATGCATATTTCCTGAAGAATTCTCTAATCCATTCCTTAATGTACAGTAGCAAATTGAAGAACCAGAGGGATTATATGGCATGAGATCACATACGTGGTGAGTGGCAGATTTGGGTTTTACATCTGAATCTGACTGCTTTTTTGTTTGTTTGTTTGTTTTTGTGGTACGCGGGCCTCTCACTGCTGTGGCCTCTCCCGTTGCGGAGCACAGGCTCCGGACGCACAGGCTCAGCGGCCATGGCTCACGGGCCCAGCCACTCCGCGGCATGTAGGATCCTCGCGGACCGGGGCACGTACCGGCGCCCCCCGCATCGGCAGGCGGACTCCCAACCGCTGCGCCACCAGAGAAGACCCAGACTAACTGCTTTTAAGCCTGTGCTCTTCCTGCCGCTCAACAGTGAGCCTGAGCCACAGGAGATAAATTATACGAAGTCACAGGTGTTCAAAACATGGAAATCTGAAGGCCCTGAAGAAGACAACAGTGGCACCTGATAGAACTGAAAAGGTTGGATTACAAAATAACTGCAATTACCTCTCCCTTCCTGAACAATCCAGAAATTGAAGGAGATGAAGACACGAGGGAACATTATAACTAAAATAGAAAATACTGAGAGAGCTACCAGTTCTTAGTAGAATATACGCTGTGACCAGGAACTTGGAAAATTTTCAGAATATTGAGAAAGACAAATAGTGGAAGAACAGATGAAGAATCAATTTGAAATTCCAGGGGAATAACTGGTTATACAAGAGTGGAAAAATAATCACAAGATTCTACTTTGCTCTGTAGTAAATAATGTGCAGCTTGCAGGATCTTAGTTCCCAGACCAGGGATCGAACCCACGTCTCCCTGCAGTGGAAGTGTGGAGTCGTAACCTTGGGCTGCCAGAGAATTCCCATAACCATGGTTTATTGATATAACCTAGAGAGTGATATTCCTATGTTAGGTGGATTGGAGGAGGGAGATGCAAGTAATGTAAATGAAGTACATCCTCATCTATCATAGCAGAAAGATCAATGGATAATGCATAAAATGGAAAAAATAAGAGATACTAACATAAGCATATTATGCAGAATAGGGAGGTAACTACAAGAAGAAAAAACTAAAGGGTCAAAAATGCTTACCTCTTGAGAAAGAAGTTAGAGGATTAGAAAGTTGGGGGCAAGGATTTGCTTTTCATTAAAAACCTTTGAGGAGTCTTTGTTTTCTAAATCACATCTTTGTATTTTAAAAATAATAATTAAAATATAGTTCCCATTAAAAATAGAGTTTCTGGTCTTCCAAGTGTTGACTGAAAGAAAAATGCACAACGTAAGAGTTCCAAATTTAAGTTTTTTAAGGTACCTCAATGAGGACTATAGTCCAGGAAATAACCTCTCAGCTCTGAGGGAACTGCTCCAAAGAGGTAGGGGGAGAAACCAGTACATATATGTATATATATATGTATGTGTGTATATAGATCTATATCCTCTATGATTTTTGGCTAGGGAATATGTACAGTCAGGCATACATTCGTGGTAAAAGATCTCTGCTAGTCACAAAAAAACAGATATCTCAAGTTAATGGTTTTAGTGCTTTTTTTAATGTATGGGAAGATGCAAGAACCTGGGTTCATTAAACTTCTTCCTGAGATATACATCTACTTATAGGGCCTGTTTTTCCAAAGCACAGAGCATTCTTTTATCTGTTATCTGATCCCCTCACCCCACTCCACTGCCAACTTGTTCCTTGGCTATAAATAGTCACTTGTCCATGCTATATTCGGATTAGATCCCATCTCTATACTGAGGTCTCTTTTCCCCTACTGCAATAGGTCCTGAATAAAATCTCTTTTTTATTGTTTTTACTACTGTCCAGCTCTGGTTTTCTTCAACAGTGATCAAACCGCTGGCATCTATGGGTGGCCATATTATTAGCAGATTGTTGCAGAAACTACTGAGTAATATCACCTTTGAGGACTATATGCTCATTTTGATTAGACAGCTCTGTCCACTCCCCCTGTCCCTGACACTCCTCTATCCTCAACCCCATTCTGCCACTCCCTTCCGTTCTCACATCTCTCCAGCTCACTGAAGCAGATATTTGGAAATCAGAATTCCAGATGAGCAACATAGCAGGCTTCTTAAAGTAATGAAAGCCAGATTGGCTGAAAATAACCTCTCAGGAATATGATGATGGTGATATATATATATATATATACACACACACACACACACACACACACACACATACACACACACATATGAAGAGTGAGACAGACTATGTTCTTATGGATAAGCTGCCACTTGACTGATTTTAAACATTTAAAATATTCTGTTTTCAATAAAATTTTTTTTCTTTTTTTTGTGGTACGTGGGCCTCTCACTGCTGTGGCCTCTCCCGTTGTGGAGCACAGGCTCCGGACGCACAGGCTCAGCGGCCATGGCTCATGGGCCCAGCCGCTCCACGGCATGTGGGATCCTCCTGGACTGGGGCACGAACCCGTGTCCCCTGCATCGGCAGGCGGACTCTCAACCACTGTGCCACCAGGGAAGCCCTCAATAAAAAATTTTGATAACCCAGTTTGGAGCAAGTCCAGTCAAACATATACAGTGTGAATAGAGGAAATCCAAGAAGCTGCTTGGGCAAATCTCCCTCTAACAACTAAACTAGATTGATTCTATACAAGTTTCACTAGGAAGATTGACTTTTGAAAGTATATTCTCTCCTACTCCTATTTCTATTAATTCATCTTTTTGGTTCTACTTTTTTGGGGGTTATTTCCTCTTTTCAACTCCCAGCTTTTCAGTGATTAAAATTTTTTTTCCTACTCTATTTATAATTTTCAAGATCTTTTCTTGATTTTTAAATGGTCTTCATTTATTTCTCTAGCAATCTGTTCTTGTGTAATGAATGCAATTATCTTCTATCTTTCTGAAATTACTAAATACAATTTTACTTAAGTTTTTCTAGTTTCTTTTTCTCTACACTTCAAATTATTTCTCTGTTTATTTTCGTCACAGTCCTTTATGCTAAAGTCCTTAACATGCCTGGTGATCCATGGTCCATGCATATTTTTTTAAACTTTTTTTAATTAAAAAAAAGGTTTTTTAGGCTGTGTTGCGTCTTTATTGCTGCGCGCGGGCTTTCTCTAGTTGCGGCGAGCGGGGGCTACTCTTTGTTGTGGTGTGCGGGCTTCTCATTGCAGTGGCTTCTCTTGTTGTGGAGCATGGGCTCTAGGCATGTGAGCTTCAGTAGTTGCAGCACGCGGGCTCAGTAGTTGTGGCACATGGGCTCAGTTGCTCTGCGGCATGTGGGATATTCCCGGACCAGGGATTGAACCTGTGTGCCCTGCATTGGCAGGCGGATTCTTAACCACTGTGCCACCAGGGAAGTCCAGTCCATGCATATATTAGATACAGTTATTAAAAAGCCAGTCCACAGGCAGAAGGCCTCACTCTAGGACAATTGATTGGTGAAATTGTTCATTTGGTTAAGGGATATTCAAGGGTCACTATTTGTAGGTCATTTCTTTTGACCTGGTCATTTTCAACAGAAAGGAATCCCCTTATTCCTAGCGTGGGGTTAGGAAGGGGGTCTCCCGCCCATTAAGCTTACTTTCACTCTGTCCCCTCATTTAAGTGCAACTGTCAGCTATGCCTGGGATCCCAAGTTCAGGGACATGCTGACTTAATCACTCAGGGCCAGTTGTCTGGTTGTATACATTGGGGAGGGCACAGTGGGTCTAATTGCTCCTTATCCAGACTCTCAACCGATCCTACTGCTTTCACTTCCACTTTGAATCCTACCCCTCAATTCAGGTGTGCTGGGACCCTCCAATTTCTGCTTTTGGGTTTCCCATACCTGGTTTGCTGGTGCTTTAATTTTCATTCTCCTCCACTCTGCTAATTCAGTATCTGCTTATACCCTTATTATTTTTTTTCCCCAGAATTTTATTGCTACCTTCTATCTACTGTTGTCTCCTTTTCTTTTTCTTTTTTTTTTTTAAGGGTGGGGGAGGTCCAAACCTTTTAAAAAAAATAATCCTTCACAGTTATTTTCGTGGAGTTTTCATGATAGGGCAGAAATAAACACATATTGTGCCTGCCATGTTTATTTCAAGTGCCATTATTCACTTTTATCTTTGGGCAGTAGGCTACTGGTGGTATCAAGTGAAATTATAAATTTCATCAGTGTTTTTTGAAGTTATTAATGCCATTACAAAAGAACAGTTCATATTGAATCTATTTTTTCAAGCAAGTTTCTAGATGACTCGGTAAAATTGGAGATCTATAAATTTATTTATCAGAGTCACTAAGTATTGAAAGCTAAATCCAATTCCATGTAGCACTGGAAAGAACATTAGATTAGAAGCTGTTAGTTCTCAATTCAAGATATATCTTTGCCTTCTTGGGCCAAATACTTCTTCCCTCGGCTTTAGTATCAATAAAATGTTGGCAATTAGATTACATGGCTTCTAAGATTCCTTCTGGACTAAACATCTGTTTTCCTATTAGGTAATTTAAAACCCCTACTTGGATTCACCACTCTCTCAAATACCGTTACCCGGTGTGAAATGCATATTACTGGTGGTCAAGGAAATAATTTTTAATGGTAGAAGAATTACCATTTTTTATTCATTACTATTTTTATGTAATTATGAACATATTTTCACAGTTGTATCCAAGAAAATTGTAATTAGTAAAACAAAACGGAACTTTTCTTTGTAGATAAATTTACTTAAACTTGAAACTATGAGTTGATTGAAAGAAAATCATGAAGGAAATAATGGAACATCGCATGTAGACATGATAAACGCTTTGAAGACAGCATGCAAGCGAGTGCATTTTGTGAAACATGACCCTTTCCTGACATGTCCTTTCATGACTGTCTTTGCCCACACGTGTGTGCTCCATTTAGCAAAAGTTTTGCTTGTCCGGCTCCAAGGTTGCTTGCTTACTGAATGCATTCAAGGTAAAAGAGTTTCATGTTCTGAAACAGAATAGTTAGTTGTAACTGGTCTGTTCACACAGACCAGGGACTGTGTCTCATTCCTCTTTGTATCTCCAGGACATTGAAGTGCTTGCCTTATGATAAATGCTCAATCGATATTTGTTGAAAGAATGAACCAAACCAGTGTATTGCTAAATATATGGGCAAATGTTTCCTGTAAATTGATTTCTTTTCAGCATGTATCACTAACTCCATGTCAATGGACTCTGTCTTGACCTTTTCAGTTCCAGAATCCAATGCCCACAAGAACCCAGAGAAGGAAGAACAGGCTTAATAGGAGAGATTAAAGATAGACAAAAGCTGTTGGAAGCTTTTGAGACTAGTCATGGATTCCGGTAAATCTGAGGAAGGAAACTTTTCAAACATCACTGAATTCTGAGATTCGAAGGCACTGGGACACTGGGATCAATGGCTCTTTAATAGAAATAGACATTATCTTCCATTAGAGCAATTTATATTTTGTGGACTTGCTATAAAATCTAAAGTCTAGAGTAGTTTGAATTTATGAAGCATTTCTTCGCCCATCATTTAATTTTATTTTCAACAATGCTTTGATGTTGATTTAACAGAAGGGGAAAGTGAGGTGAGAAAAGTTAGCTAAATGATTTTCCAAACGTCACCCAGCTAGGAGCTGGCTAGACCAGGTGTCAACAAACTATGATGGGGGTTAAGGTGATGGGAGGGCAACTCTGACCCATGGTTTGTTTTACAGTTTTACTGTAACACAGACTCACCCCTATGAAAGATTAACTCTATTTACACATGAAGAAGAAACTGAGGCAAAGAAATGATTATTACTTGACAAGGTCATACAGCTAGAAAGTGGTGACGTCAGAAGGATTCAATCCAGGCAAACTGACCCCACAGCCTTTTTGCCTTTACCGCTGTGCTAGTACTGTTTTTTGTGTCCAAATCCTGGTTCTAGCTCTGTGACCTTGGGGAATTTACTCCCTCAATCTCTTGTAAATTAATACTTGTCAGATGATTAAAACAGAGCTTGGCATGTTATAAACACTCAGTAAAATTGTTGTTTTTATTAACATTCATTCAAAGTCTTTCATTATCCTGTTTCTTTCCAATAGTAAAAATCACTCAGAACTATGGGCTAGATGTTCTATATATGTTGTCTTATTTAAATTTGGTAGAAACCAGTGACTAATTTCATTTTAGAAGAAAAGAATGGAGGTTCTGAAGGGTTAAGTGACTTGCTCTGGTATGATTCCTGGTCTCTGGTTTTTATGTCCACCTTTTCTGCACTATTCCTTCTAATCTCATCATTTCCCCTTCATGAACTCAGTGCTTGAAAAAAAACAATAAATGAATGGGTCATCTCTTGTCCCTTCTTCCAACCAAGCAACCAAGCAACCAACCACCATCAACAAGAGGCAAGTGAATTCACTCTAATCAAATGCATCTAGTGGTCATCTGCCTTGTTTCCTTTAAGTAAGCTATCTCTGAAATCTGAAATATACTGTTCCTGCAATTCACTTTATTACCCTTTGAAGCCAGATTCAAATAGCACTGAATCCTTAAAGACTTCCCTCATCACTAAGGACAGAAATGGTTTGTTCTCTTCAGAATCCAATAGCATTTGTGTTTGTATCCATGCTCATGGAGTTTATACGATATATACTGACTTGGAGTATTATTTTCATACATGCCTTCAAGTATCCTCAGGAATTGGTTAACTTTAAACCCTTTTGTAGAGGAAGGTGAGATATACAGAAATAATAAATAAAAAAGGAAGCCTTCTAATGGAATATACGGAAAGGTTTCTTTTAGAAAATATCCAGATTATTATTTTGAAGGCACTTATGAAAATACTCCCTCTGTACAGTGCCTTGTATCATTAAATGGTAGGCACTCAATAAATATTTACTCTCTAGATCTCAAGTTCTTTTTATAATGCTAATTTCATATTTCCATTAGCTCAGTACAATGAATTTAAAAGCACAAAGATAAATAACGTAGACAAAATAGATAATTTATTCTAACACCTTATCTCTATGTTCCTCATTTGAAAGTGTCTACTTCTAATTCAGTTTACATCCTGTGTTAGTAGCTTCAATATATTTTAAGTTATTGTGAAAAATAAAAATGACTTTTGGAAGACTTCAGCCCACCTTTGCAATACCCATAAAATGAGTGATCTATCATTCAGAACGAGTCCTTTTAAAAAACCACAGTGTGGTATTCTGTTTATTTGTGTTCACATCCTACCAGCAATCGTTATACATCTCAACTTAGTTTTGCAACCTCTGCTTTATTTTTAAGTTGATTTGCTTACTATCATTCTTAATTGGAAATGGAGAGTGTCATAACAGTAAAATAGGACCTACTTAAGGTAATATTACAGAAGTAAGAGGGGCAGTTTGGCAGATAGGTTGAATTAGTAAAAAGCTGCATTACAGGAAATTGTTTTAAACAAAGAAAGCATTTTTTTCCAAGCACATTGGCAACTAACTGCTAACAGAGTATTTTTCAAGTAGAGGCTTCAATGACATGGTTTAATTAAAATTTTGTATTTGTATGATAATACTTTAATCTAAAAGTTATTTAAAAATTTAAGGTTATTCTTGGTAAACTTAAATTTGTCTAAAACATAAACTTGCCATATAGATTATTTCTCTTTGATAGATAAATGTGATCTGACTCATGGTAAATTACCATAGACTCTGAGTTTGTAGTTGGTTTATTAACGTATAGTCTGTATCAGATGAATTTAATCAACACAGTAAGTTACATCATCTAATCTAATTAGTTGTATTATGGTTATAAAGGCTTAATCTTAAGACAGAATTTGATAACTCTTGTAAGAAGCACAGAATTGTTCCCTACCTTCTCCGCACCCCCCTCATTCATCCTAGAGATTTCATAGTTATCTTAAAAGTAGAAAGATTTAAATGAGCAGATAATCTGCATGTCAGTTTCACTCACTCCTTCCTGTAGGAAATTTAGTTGGTCTCAGGCCTCACTGTGTCTAAGAACACTGCATAGGATTGTATTTTTAAAAATGAATACTATACTTTATGAGCAATATAAGTGACTTTCAAGGCAGTTTTAACTAAATGTAATTCTCACCTTATGTACTGTCTTTCGAACTTAACCTTCCCTGTGTTCCCTCATCATTAGCCTTGCCCAATGTCTTTCATGATTGGGTTTCAACCTACCTTTCAGTCCCATGGAAAGTTGTCCTCCCTCTTACTGATGGAGTCTCAGATCTCCCTATGTGAACCTGCCACACTTCAGAATTCTTTCATGCTTTTACACACAGAATTGAAATGTCATTGTCTGATTAATGAGCTTGTATTTTGAGACTCAGCTTAAACCTTACCTCCTCTGGGAATTCTTCTTGGGCCTGCCCGTTACCAATTATTTGTATATACTTAGAGAATAGTGTTGATCAAGTTGTATATTGATTATATGCTTTTTCTATCTCCTACAATACATTATCGATTGGTAGCAACTTGCATATAATAAGCACAATGTTTATTGATAAATTATAGAAATTAGGAAATTATATGCTTACAGTAATAACGGACTCTTTTGGTACCATACACAATCCTTTATATTTTACTTGTTTCAAGTGATCCCCAGAAGAATTGGGGAAAAAAAGTTTACATGTCCAAATAAATCTCTGATTGTTAAAATATACAATTTTAAAAGGCTGTGAAATGTCTGAAAAAGCTAAATGGAAAATGATTAACATACCTTGGGTAGTTCATACTTAAACATCAAACCTCAATACATAAAGGACGGCTGCAGAATTTCATGATGCGGAAGCAATAGCGTTCCTCCCTGATACCTAGGATAATCAAATGTCCCAGGTTGCTCAGGACAGTATCTATTTACACCTGATAGCACTTCCTTTCTACTCAAAAGCGTCCGGGTTTGGGTGATAAATTATGTGGTCACTCTACATATAATCTATCACAACGGCTTTAAGACTATAGTGGGGAAAGCAAAAATCCTATAGAGAAAAATCACGGTAAGAAAACTAACAAACCCTTCAGAAGCAATCCCTACAGATATCCATTACATTACAGACCTTAATGTACTTTAACACAAAAGGAATCCACAAGTGATTAGGTCATAAATTCAATCTAAAATGTCAATTTTAGGGGATTTAGAAATTCCTTGACATTATCTTATTTTTATGAATTGGACCTACTTCTGCTAAGAGATGAGGTTAGTATGTTTCTTAGGGATTAAAATTCTACCCTGATCTTCATCTTCCTAGTTTCTGGCATTTATACTACATTTGTATAGCACTTTACAGTATACAGAGCATGTTGTATACATTTTACATTTATATTAATATAAACTTTACATTTAAGTGCTGTTATGATTGTTTTTAGCTATTAGCTAGTTTGGGCTAAATGCAGAGTAAAGTTTTAGAACTCTTCTAACACTATGCTGTCTTTCTCAACAGATAATAGTGTATCCCTCATTACTAAGTATTGTAATATCTATTTCTAACTTCTTTTGCTTCTATTCCCATCAGAGTGTGTTATAATAGACAGCATTTGCATAACTGAAGAAAAGTTTCTATCTGTATATAAGGCAGTGAATTCTAGGCTGAAGAAAAGTACAAACAATAATAATGCTGAGTGAAGTAAGCCAGACAGAGAAAGACAAATATCATATGATATTGTTTATATGTGGAATCTAAAAAAATATATGATACAAATCAACTTATTTACAAAACAGAAATAGACTCACAGACATACAACAAAAATGTATGGTTACCAAAGGTTAAAGGGGGGACGGAGGGATAAATTAGGAGTTTGGAGTTAGCCAATACACACTATAAATATAAAACAGATAACCAACAAGGACCTACTGTATAGCACAGGGAACTATACTCAATATCTTGTAATAACCTATAATGGAAGAGAATGTAAAAAAAGAATATGTATATCTGAATAACTTTGCTGTACACCTGAAACTAACACAACAATGTAAATCAACTATATTTCGATAAAAATTAAAATAAAAACAAAAAAAATAATGCTGAAATTACCTTAGATGAAAAGTCAGTGATATTAAGACGGTTTATCACAGTATAACCTTACCCAAGGGACCACAAAGGAGAAAAGTGCTGGACAAAGTAAACCAAAAAAGTCCAATTGTTTTTCATTTTAGCATTTAATTTGAATTTGAATTTTAAATGTGGCATAATATTATTGTTATTTTGAACATATTTAAATGTTTTTATTATAAAATTATCATTTCCCTTAATTATGGGATTGTATGGTTTTTAAAAGTTGGCTCAATTTAAAAGTATGATTTTACTATATCAGGGACAATTATTTTTAAACCCTAGGGGACTTTCCGCCTGGTTTATCTATTTTGAAATTATGATAATATTGTACATGCTCAGAAAAATGGCCGTGACTGGATCACCATCAGCTTATTGTTAACAATAGAAAGCTTTCAAAACAGAGAGCAAAGCTTTTCACTTTCATTTTTTTTAAAAAAGGTTTAAAATGATAACAACACATTCATTTATAGCAGCCTTAAGTAGTAAATTAATAATTTTAGATGCTTTCATTAAAGTACATTTTGGTAGGGAAGGGACTGAAGCAAAAATGCTAGAGTCCAGAGGGAAGATCCAGCCATTGAAACAAAGGAGACAGAAAATGTCATCAAAGATGACACTTGTTATTGCAAATTTGGCCACAGTTGCCTTTGGCCACTTGAATACAGGGTGGTGTTGAATCACAGATATTGAGAGGAGAGGTGTGAGTTCTGGTGGGGTCTGATTCTTACATTCTGGGGTGAGCAACAGGGGTGACGGCCAGGGATGAGAGCGAGTTTCTTATGCTCTGCGCAGCCCCCTTAGTGATCTTGCTCTGCTTACCTCCCCAGACTCTTCTTTTGTTACCTCTGGCTTCTGAAATGTTGGAAGTTTCCTGAACACATTATGCTTTTTCTCTTCTCTGTAATTTTTCCCACTTTCTCTCTGGAATGCCTCCTCTTTCCAATCATACTACCTATTAAATATTTTTTCCCCTTTTCTATTGATATTGGTGCTTTGTCTCCTGTGCCAATAGGAATTCACTGCTCCCTAGGTGGGTGGCATGACTATGATCTCAGATCATCCTTTAACTGCTGTTATTGGGAGGTTTGTCCTCTCTTTCTTTGTTTTCTCCTTCATTTTGCTGGAGTACATCTTCAAGCATCTTTCAAAGAATGGCTGTGTGAGAAGTATTTTAAGTTCCTTGTATATCTAAATTTATCTATATTCTGCCAGCATACTGATTGATACTTTAGCCAAATATACACTCTATTCTTGTTTGATAATATTTTTTCCCTTAGAATTTTAAAGACGTTTCCCATATTGCCTTGTATAAAATCAGTTTTGCGTATTTGTAACAGGTTTGCATTACTTTAGAATACTTGAAATAAAAAGGATATATTTCTTCATTTTTCCTTCAATGGCTATATTTTTCACATGGAGAATGTTTGTTTCATTTTAAAGCAGTAGTCCTCACTCAGGTTTTACAATCCCTAAGTCACAGATTTGGTTATTCCCATGGACCATGGAACTCCAAATCCCTGCTATAGCTGTTCTTTTTGTTTATGTCACCTGGAGGTTATTTATTTTGTTTGTTTTTGAGATTGGCTCTAACAAACCACTTTAAATATTTTCACTTGCACTTATTCGTATTTGGACTTGGGGTGGAAGGAAGTGTTGTCCATGAATTGGCTTCTTTTGTCGTTTTGATTAGAATCTTCTTCATTTTTCTAAATCAAATAGACATAATAATTAGAACTCTTCTCCCCAGGTTTGGGGACAAATTGCAGCAGACTCTCTCAGTGTCCTGCACGTATCCCTGGGCTCACCCCCAAATACAGGCACAGATAGTTTCATCTTTCTGTACCTCTTTATCTGAGAGCATTCTCTGGCTACATGCAACCTGGATGCCCAGTGGAAGTTAATGCTCAGGAATGACCGTCAAGTAAAGAGGGAGAACAGTTGACGGATAAACAGCCAGATTCCTTGCCCTGTGTTGCAATCTGCACAGTCGCTCAGAGGGTTCTGGCAAGATGGGGCCCTGTTGCTCACAGCAGTAACGTGCTCTTTGCCATACTTTTCATTGTTTCTCCAACTTTACTGTCTCACTTTCCAGTTCTTCACTTTGCTTCCTGGAATCACTACCAAAATAAACCACCTTTTACCGAAATCCTAATTTTGGATGTATGTAAAGACATAGGTCCAACAATATTAGTTTTGGGGACATGCAATCTCTTCTCAGCTTCTAGAGAAGCTGCAGGAATTTAGAGATATCCTCAAACAAGGTTTCTTAGTCCACGTTCACAGCTCTGCTGGACCTTCAGATGCCACTGTTTGGCGTTGGTCCTCCACTATATGGGGCTTCATCTGAAATGAGCCTTTCTTGTTCTGTTTCCCGCTTAGGTAGTGTTACCGAGTCCCAGCTTGTTCTGCTAGCAGCACAACAGGCCAATCCATCGGGAGACGAGGTGTTGAGGCAAGGAAGAGCGACTTTATTCGGAAAGCCGGTGGGCCGAGAAGATGGCTGACTAGTGTCCCCAGAAACCATCTTATTGGGGTGTGGATGCCAGTTTCTTTTATAGAACAGAGAGAGGGAGGAGGTGAGGAAGTAAAGTAAAAAGGCCATAAGTCTTGCAAAATATCTCCTGGCTTCGCCAGCATAAGGGAGGGGATGTGTTAATTTCTTCTTTTCTGCAGCCATTCACAGGTGGGCAGGGTCAAATTGTCTCCCTGTGAGCTGAACAAAGGCACTTTAGTTTAACATTCAGGCAGAGGGGCAGGGTTCCCTGAGGTAGGTCATTACGTATGGTTATAATCACAAAAGCAATGAAAAGCAAAGGTTAAAGTAAAAGCAGCAGATCCAACATGGAGTCAGATTTTGCTGTTCCCTACCACAGTAGTATAACTTTATCATTGGCATAAGAGGCTCAGTCAGCAGCCTTACTTCTTCCATGTTAAGCTCATCTGCAGGAGACCCTGCTTGGACTCCCAAGGCTCCAGGCCTTAGTGCCCATCTCTGAGCTCCCAGCGTGAAGTTCACTCCTCGTACAGGGATCTAATGAGGCTGCTTGAGTCCAGTATCCATCTCTGTACAAGAGTCTGGAGAACGTTTTGGCCAGTCATATTCACCCCTGTGGTAACTGGGGTTTATAATTCTTAGCATCATCAGATAGGGGAGAGGCAGTTAGAGAAAGGAAAAGAGAGGTTTTATACCAGAATAAAGAAGAAATGGAGAACAGGAAGAAACAATGGATGCCTGTTAGATTTCAGCTCTTGGATTCCTGCAATATTGTAATTTATAAGAAATATATATTTGGTCATTCAGATGTGACCAAAAGATATTTCTCAGATATATTTAGTCTTTATCCACTCTTCCTGGCTCACAGGTCCCCAAATCCTTGGAATTTCCTGAGTGATAAAGAGTGATCAGAGCACCTTTTGTTATACTATTCAGTCTCTTGCCCTCAGTTCCTGAAATCATTTCAGAGCCATAAAAGTGAAATGGGCATCTTGTTGGTCATAACAAGACCCTTTCTACCACAACTTTTATGTTAATGATGTGACTTTTGGATCCTACTCCATGGTGGGGACTGGTTGCCAGGAGAACCGAGCATGAATAGAGGGTTGGAACTTTCAGTCCCACCGCTTGACTTCTGAGGAGGGGTGAGGGGTTGAGGTTGAATTGATCCCCAGTGGTCAATGATTTAATTGATCATGCCTATATAATGGAGTCTCCATGAAAACCCAAAGGACAGGGTTCAGAGAGCTTCCAGGTTGGTGAACGTGGGGATTTGCCAGAAGAGCTGCGCACTTAGAGAGGGCAGGGAAGCTCTGCACCCTTTCCCTAAACCTTGCCCTGTGCATCTCTTCCAACTGAATGTTCCTGAGTTATGTCCTTTTATAGTAAACCTGTAATCTATCAAGTAAAAATGTTTCTCTGAGTTCTGTGAACCACTCTAGAAAATTAATCTAACCTGAGGAGGGGGTCATTGGAACCTCCAATCTATAGCCGGTCAGTCTGAAGCATGGATGACAACCTGGACCTATGACTGGCATCTGAAGTCGGGGAGGGGGACAGTCTTGTGAGACTGAGACCGTAAGCTGTGGAATCTGATGCTCTCTCTGGGTAGAAAGTGTCAGAAGTGAGTTGAATTGTAGGACACCCAACTGTTGTCTGAGAATTACTTAATGGTGTGGGAACTACTCCCCCACATGCATGCACACACTGGAATTGGGTGCAGAATCCTTTAATTCCCAACATACATAATACATACACTTATATTCACAATTTCAAACATGCTCCATAAGCATGTATATATACTCCATATAAGGCAACTATCATATATATACTCAGAAATGCATTCACCCTCTCCTAAAAGTCTCATCTTGTTCCAAGTCCTGGAGTTCTGGGTGATACATTCTTCTTGGGTACCTGCAGATATATTTCCTAATCATGTAGCAGCTTATGCCTAAATTATACACTTAGACACCCTAACACAACCTGGAAACAGGATGGAGGGAAAAAAGAATGACTGCCAAATATATATATATATACCTTTTGGAAATAAGAGAAGGGAAAACAGCATACATGGTCACTGTGCCCTGCATTTGTGGTCTCTGTTCCTCGGTTAGGCACCGTCGCCTCTCCAAGCTCTGCTCCATGGGAGGGTCTCCGATGGCATCCTCTTGTGCGGCTCATCTGAGAGCAGCTTTGGGGAGCATCTCCCTGTCGGGTAGCTGACAACATTTCTAAGGGATCCTAAGTGTTTGCCTAAATATTTGTTGAGTGAGTGCCTACATAAAGAGATATAAATGCATGGTAGAACCTGTGAGATTTATCTGCCTGAATCACTGGGCTTGTTAGGTTATCACTCCCACTTCTGAGTCACAGAAGTACCCCCAGGGAGAACTACAACATTGCATTTTAAGGTTTTTTTGATATAACAGATACTTTAAAAACCAAACTGAGCTCAAAGAACTATACGAGTGCTATGGATTGTCAAATATTCTTCTGTTTTTTTCAGTATACTGAGTGATTTCACAGTATGCTTACCAAGATGCTGGGGCTTGCCAGTTAAAGCCTGCATTGAAATGTTATGAAAAAGAACAGTTTATTGTTATCATAGATACTGTACATAACGTAGCAATTTGCTTCTTGAAAGCTAATTACAAAAGTTGTTTGAAATAAGCAAACCCTTATTCAGCAGCTCAGGGATGAGAACAGCTGTATAAATACCGCCCCAGCAATGGCAAGAGAGTAGGAAAAAAACAGGTTACTTAAAACTTCAAACAAAGAGTAAAAAAAAAAAAAAAAAAAGAAAATGAATTCCCTTAGCTCTTTATAGTGACTATAATGAACATTCAAGGATATAATGTTCCAGGTTTTTGGCATAATTTTGAAAGACACGTTTGACATGACAATGGATTGTATTAGAATTATAAAGTTCTGAGTATCTATTTTATTAATTGCATCTAAACTTCCTGAATCTCTTCCATTCTCACCATACACTCATGTAGCATGTTGAATCATGTTAATTTTCTCTAGATAAAGGATGCAAAAGATATACCAACACAACAGATGGCATTTGAAGGCCAACAATCTCACTTAATGGAATAAATTGGCACCTATAATATCATCTTAGTAAACCTGTTCTTTTTTGTATGCATCAGGAAGTAATTTGTTTTAAAGTCAAATTCCTTTACTCCAGGGACCTGATTGTGCATACCCTAGAAAAGCCAGTTTCTTAACTGAGTGATCAGCTCTATTCCCAGAATATAATTTAGTCACTTTACCTTACCATGAGATAAGGCCCAGCGACATTGCCCCGAAAAGGAAAAGTAAGAATTTCACAAGTTAGTGGAGACCTGACAATCCAGAACATGTGCCTTTAAGGATTAAATATAGCAACAGCACGACCATTTCATCAGGGCAAGCTCTTTAATCCACCAGATTACTAGTCAGAGATTTCAAACATAGAGTAAGAATCACTTGATTTATAGCCTCTTTTGACCAACATTAAAGCCAGTTCCTACACTTAACAATAAATGCCCCTATTGTTCAAGAAAATTTATTTTTTCCAAAAGAGAAAGTTATTTAGGCAACAGAAAAATAAGGTTATTTGTTGAGTTAAAAGAGCCCATTGGAGTTATAAATATATATGCACACTGCATAGATAATCTCAACCGAGCTTCACTTGAAACTTCTCAACAGTCTCTCTACACTCATAATAAATCCTGGCCAAACCTAATTAAATTGGAGTTCAGGATCACTAGTATTTTATCTTTTACAGAACTTTTAACAGCCTCTTCATTATTCACTAGAGTGGGTGGAATACACATATAAATAGCAGAGAATAATGCAATATTTATTATCATCTTTCTGGTAGACTATTTTATAGAGTTAGCAGCTTTTGAAATCTCAAAATTAGAGTTGTTTTCAGTATTTAGAACCATACTGAGCAGACAGGATATCATGAGTATTTATTGATGAATTAATTAAACAAATATTTTGAAGCATTTGAGCATACATTTTATTTTTTATTTTTTTTTGCAGTACGCGGGCCTCTCACTGTTGTAACCTCTCCCGTTGCGGAGCACAGGCTCCGGACACGCAGGCTCAGTGGCCATGGCTCATGGGCCCAGCCGCTCCGCGGCATGTGGGATCTTCCCGGACCGGGGCACGAACCCGCGTCCCCTGCATCGGCAGGCGGACTCTCAACCTCGGCGCCACCAGGGAAGCCCATACATTTTAGTTTTTATTATTTTTTAAAATAAATTTATTTATTTATTTTTTGGCTGTGTTGGGTCTTCGTTGCTGTGCGTGGGCTTTCTCTAGTTGCGGCGAGCGGGAGCTACTCTTCGTTGAGGTGTGTGGGCTTCTCACTGCGGTGGCTTCTCTTGTTGCGGAGCATGGGCTCTAGGTGTGCGGGCTTCAGTAGTTGTGGTATGTGGGCTTCAATAGCTGCGGCTCACCAGCTCCAGAGCACAGGCTCAGTAGTTGTGGTGCATGGGCTCAGTTGTCCCATAGCATGTGGAATTTTTCCAGACCAGGGTTCGAATCCGTGTCCCTTGCATTGGCAGGTGGATTCTTAACCACTGGGCCACCAGGAAAGTCCCATGAGCATATATTTTAAATAAAAGATGGTATTTTGGTCTACAGTCTTTTAAAAAGATCTGTGGGGCTATATATAGACTTATCACAGCACAGGAATTAAGTATATACTTTTTTAAAGAAGGCAAGGCTTAAATGTATCAAATGATTCAAAAGACATTACAAATCTTTAATTTACTAATTCAATGTGAAGCATATATATAACATGTCTTATATGTCTGATTCTTTTTAACTTCTCTATAGTATTTGGTAACACTATTTCACATAGGTATGATCACATTTGCTTAGAAGAATTTATGGAAATGACTCTCCCTACATTATATTCCCAGGGAGTGGTAGCTTTTTTCTTCCCATCTCCATGTGGCAGTAATGTAATAGGTAGGCTATAAAAATTATTGAATATATGATTGAACAGTGAATAAAAATATTAATGAATAAATTTCTTGTTTTTTGAAATGTTTTCCTGTTTTTTTGGTTTCTCTGGCAATGTATTTTCAGTCAATTAATAAATACAGGATTTATTAGATGTCTTTTTAAAAAATTAATTAATTCATTTTATTTTATTTTTGGCTGGGTTGGGTCTTCATTGCTGCACATGGCCTTTTTCTAGTTGCAGCGAGCGGGGCTACTCTACTTTGCAGTGCGTGGGCTTCTCACTGCAGTGGCTTCTCTTGTCGTGGAGCACGGGCTCTAGCCACGCAGGCTTCAGTAGTTGTGTCACACAGGCTTAGTTGCTCCATGGCATGTGGGATCTTCCAGGGCCAGGGCTCGAACCTGTGTCCCCTGCATTGGCAGGCGGATTCTTAACTACTATGCCACCAGGGAAGCCCTTAAATGTCTTCTATGTGCCACATACTGGTTGGTATCACAAGTAGGCCAGAGAACAAGAAAGAAATGGTCCTTTAAGGAGCTTCATCTCTGAGGGAAATGCAAATATTAAAAAATAAAAACTGGTATAATGAGTGCCATAAAGGTGGAAACATGGAGTGCAATGAAAGTTTATTACAGGAAATCATACACCTACTCTGGGGGTCTGAAGAAGGCTTCCCATGAGATCTTAACTGAGACTTGAAGAATGAGGAACAGTTAGTCAAGTAAAATATGGGAAGGAGACAGGAGCAAGGGAAGAAATTTGGCAGAGGGAGGAGAGAATTTGTTCTTGTTTTTGCGGTACGCGGGCCTCTCACTGTTATGGCCTCTGCCGTTGTGGAGCACAGGCTCCAGACGCGCAGGCTCAGCGGCCATGGCTCACGGGCCCAGCCGCTCCACGGCATGTGGGATCTTCCCGGACCGGGGCACGAACCCGTGTCCCCTGCATCGGCAGGCGGACTCTCAACCACTGCGCCACCAGGGAAGCCAGGGAGGAGAGAATTTGAAGGACTCAACTTCATATTTTTTTTGTTTTTGTTTTTGCGGTACGCGCGCCTCTCACTGTCGTGGCCTCTCCCATTGCGGAGCACAGGCTCCGGACGTGCAGGCTCAGCGGCCATGGCTCACGGACGTAGTCCCTCCATGGCATGTGGGATCTTCCCAGACCAGGGCACGAACCCGTGTCCCCTGCAACGGCAGGCGGACTCTCAGCCACTGCGCCACCAGGGAAGACCCTCATCTATTTTTTTCAATGATTCTTTCTCATTCTGTTATAGCCTCCTGATCATGGATATTTCCAAAAAGTTTTGTCCCTTGGGAAAAGAGTCCATACTCAACAATTGAATCCATACTTCAGTTATTACTAGCAGACTGACGCTATCAAATACACAATCTCAGTCTTGATGCACTGTGCTTAGATACGGGAAATGCAAAAGATACATAAACCTACAGTGTAGAATTTAAAATAACTTTGCTAGGGGAGAAAACCTCATGACAGAGGGTAAATATCTTAGAGAGATAAATTGATTGATATATAGACTGGGAAAGGAAGAGAGTTGGGAGAGAGACTGAAAAGGGCTGTAAATGACAGATAAAGGTAATGTTTAACCTGCTGGAGGCAATATCATAAATCATCGGCACAATAATTTCTGCAGTGCTAGCACAGTGTGTTATTCTTAGTAGTCATTTAATATATTCCTGGACACTCATTCCATATTTACATAAAAAGAAACATATTACCTTGAGTCTGGTGACACGATTCCATTCTTGATACAGCTGGGCTTGACACTAAAGGCTTTGGGTCTTGGAATCCTCCACTGTAGAAGGTGGCACTCAAATATTGCCATGGAATAATTTCCAAGTATCCTTCCAGAAGCAAAATTCAGTTGTTCTATGTGAACATAATGTTTGAAAGTCAAATTACAGAATGGGTTTTAAGGAATGTTAAAATTTATTTTCATATTTTTCTCATTAGGACTATGATGAATTGAATTTCTTCCTCCGTTTCTGCTACAGAAATGATGTGTGGATCTTTGTATCAGTTGAGGCTTTTGATTGGAAGCCACAAACCCAACTTAACTCAGCATAAGCAAAAAATGCAAAAAAAACCCCAACTCAAAACACCAAAAACAAACAAATACACTCAAAGAACCCCCAAAATGTTAGCTTTTGGAAATAAAAAAAAGAGTAGAAACCAAATTTCCAAACAGGCAGGAGCAATTTTCCTAAAGGATCTCAGGAACTTTGAGAACAGAGACCTGAAGGCAAGCAGAATTCTATCATCTCTGCTTCTTTCTGCCTGTCGGCTTCATTCTCACTTTGCAGACAACCTTTCTCCAGTTGGTGAGACACATGGAAATCAATAGCTCCAAAGAGTCAACTTTCAAGTCTTCAGTTCCAAATGGAGACTTATTTTGACTCTCTGGATGTCAAAATCCAAAATCTCAGAGAAAAGACTCATTGGCCAAGCTTGAGTCAAGTGTACAATTAACTGTGATCAAGGATGTCTCACATAGAATTAGAACAAGTCAGCTCATTCGTTACCAGGGTAGTTGGGTGGGGTTAATGAACCGACAATACAAGAGGAGTATGCTAGGAAGCAATATCATAGTGGTCCACTGTGATTTCTGAACCTTACTTATTCCAGAATCAATTAAGACATGTCTGTAAAAACATATTTTAAAGACAATGCAATTTTATTAAAGGCTATCATCAAACTGTGAGCTCCTGAAAGCCTGGAGAGAATGCCTAACATAGTGCTTTGCACAGAGTAGATGCTCAATAAATGCCTCGAATTAAGTTGCTTTAAGTAGCCATCTGAATAAGATGCTGTGTAAAACTGATTAGACAGACATGATTCTGAACTCTTGGACCTTATTACTATAAAAGGGACAAGATTATTAAAAAAAAAAAAGTGAATAAAACCAAGAGAAAAATATCGCATAGTGGAAAAAAAATCTTAGATTCATAGAAAGAGGACTTGTTTTAATATGTGTACCATAGACTTTCTCTTTGGTTATTCTTTGGCAAATGTCTCAATTGTTCTTAGCCTCACATTTATCATTTTTGAAATTAAAAAAATTATCTATGTCTCTAGGTTTGTGAAAACTCAAGGGAGAGCTCTTTGTAAGTGGGAAGCAGCTACACAGATTAGCAGGGTATTCGTATTAGTGTGGCCTAGGGAATGAATGGCAACACCTTGACGCAATCCTTCTCATCAGAAGGTTCCTCTTTAAGAGCTATTTTCAGAAGCTTAGAAAATAGCCGTTAAAACTAATGTTTGTGTTCTTTTTAAACGATTCAAATAGGCTACTAGTTCAGAGCAGTTAAAAACAAATCTCAAACAAAAGAAAACAAAATAGTTCTTTTCCAGAATAAATAGGACCATTCAGCTCAAGAGATAATGGCAACCCCATACTAACTGAGAAAGTATTTTCTTTCTTATTATGGGATTAAACTATTGTCTTAGTCTGCTTGAATGATTACAACAAAATACCGCAGACCATGTGGCTTAAATAATAGAAATTTAATTTCTTAAAGCTCTGGATGCTGGGAAGTCCAAGATCAAGGTATAGGTTGATTTGTTTCTGGTGAGAGCTCCCTTCCTGGCTGGCAGATGGCCACCTTTTTGCTGTATCCTTACACAGTACAGAGAGTGAACTCTGTGGTGTCTCTTCCTACAAGGACATTAATCCCTTGAGATTAGGGCTCCATTCTTAAGACTTTGTATAACCTTAACCTTTGTGTAAGTTCCTTACTTCAAATACAGTCATACTGGAGGTTAGCCTTCAACATATTAATTTTGGGGGGACATAATTCAGTTTACAGAGATGGGGGTCACTGTCTACCTGGCTGAAGCCTTCTCAGGAGCCCTCAAACCTGTTGATCTACATTTGGGCATGGTATTGGGTGAAGGGAAGAATGATTTGTAAGAAGAGATTTCTTTCTATAGGAAGAGGTAGTGGTTTCCCCCAAGGGAAAAGCACTGGAAATTCAAGCATAAAGATTTAAGGAGCCACTTGGTAAATGAGACATAATCCTGAGGATGGCGGGAGGTGGGCATTTTGAACCAGAAGATTAGGGTTTACATTTTTATTTACTTTTACTTCAGAGTTGCAAGGAGAAGTCCAGTTTAGCTAGAACTTTAACCTTTTTCTTCCTACTGTAATTCTCTTTTGAGAGTGTCTTAACTCTTTAGTAGAGCAATTCATATATATACTTAAAGTTGATATTCCATCACTACACAGTGTTATGGCCATACTAATCATTAAAATATTGAAACTCTTCCTTATGTATCATGCTGCCCTGAGATCCCCTAAATGTTCCTTTGCCTACCATCCCAGCCATTCTAGACTCATCCCTAGGACCCCTGCCTTCCTCAGTATCCAACAAGTAAGCGGTTAACTGCTGACATATCATGGGAGCCTCCAGAACGCTAGGGTAACAATAAAGTCCCTCATGTCTTTCTTATAGATTCATGCTCCTGCAGTGCCAGTCATTAAATATTTTGAATATCACTCTATCTTGCACATATAAATACCAATGTACTAATCTTGGGGATTCTGAAGGAACAGAAAGGCAAGAGGGAAGAAAGCTTATTTCACCCTCATCTCTTTTCGAGGTCCACTGGTGATAGACACCACCTTAACCAGTAGGCTGCTACTGAAAGGTCATGGCCACATCTACTTCAGAGGATCTGTTACAATAAAAGTGGGAGCTAAAAGATGGAGAAAGCTAAAAAGCACTTGAGAGAGGACAGATGCGAGAAAGATAACTTTCTGTTTACCCCTTAAATTAGAGAGTACAGTGAAGTACACTCCTGGGTTATATTAGACAATGCTGGATGGAGACACAGAGTTTGCTCTTATGTTTCAACAATGCATTGAACGGTGGAATAAATGCATTATGGTTTCCAAAGGCTCTATTTTCCAGTGTTCAAAATTTTAGCATAGTAGACCAAGGTTCAGGTTCAGGTAGCCTCCAACCAAGGGAAATACTATGGAGAAGCTACTCAAGAGTCCTCAGGTGAAATTAGAGTGAGTAGAACCACTTTCTTAAACATATATTAATCTAAGTAGTTAATTAAGGCCTGATGGATATAAATAATCTGCCCAGAACACTGTGGTGACCACAAGCTACTGTACTGCTTTGAATCACTAAAAATTACTCACTGTTTTAATTACAGTTTTTACTATTTTCTCCTTATCTGGATGAAGTGTATGTATCTAAAAATCAAATAATAGTATATCTGGAAGGAAACTAGAGCTCACTCATTCAAACTCCCTTATTTTAGAGATGGAGAAACCAAGGTCAAAGCGCTTTCAGAGCCACATTTTCCAAACCTAGATCCAGTGCTGTTTCTACAAGTGCACCTTTGTCAAGAGCACCATATTGTTATTTCTGTGATTGTTTGGGTTAAAAAGTAATAGACAAATAGACAGCTAGTGGGAAGAAGCTGCATAGCACAGGGAGATCAGCTCGGTGCTTTGTGACCACCTAGAGGGGTGGGATAGGGAGGGTGGGAGGGAGACACAAGAGGAAGAGGATATGGGGATATATATGTATACGTATAGCTGATTCACTTTGTTATATAGCAGAAACTAACACACCATTGTAAAGGAATTATACTCCAATAAATATTTAAAAAAAAGTAATAGACTTATAGATGGCCAAAAAGCACATGAAAAGATGCTCAACATCACTAATTATTACAGAAATGCAAATCAAAACTACAATGACGTATCACTTCACACTGGTCAGAATGGCCATCATCAAAAAATCTACAAATGATAGATGCTGGAGAGGGTGTGGAGAAAAGGGAATCCTCCTGCACTGTTGGTGGGAATGTAAATTGATACAGACACTATGGAGAACAGTATGGAGCATCCTTAAATAGCTAAAAATAGAACTACCATATGACCCAGCAATCCAACTCCTGGGCATAAACCCAGAGAAAACCATAATTCAAAAAATACATGCACCCCAATGTTCACAGCAGCACTATTTACAATAGCCAGGAGAAGGAAGCAACCAAAATATCCATCAATTGAGGAATGGATAAAGAAGATGTGGTACATAATACAATGGAATATTACTCAGCCATAAAGAAGAATAAAATAATGCTATTTACCGCAACATGGATGGACCTAGAGATTATCATACTGAGTGAAGTAAGTCAGACTGATACAGACAAATACCATATGATATCACTTATATATGGAATATAAAAAAATGGTACAAATGAACTTAGTTACAGAACAGAAATAGAGTCACAGATGTACAAAACAAACTTATGGTTACCAGAGGGTAAGGGGAAAAGAGATAAATTGGGAGATTGGGATTGATATATACACACTACTATATATAAAATAGAAAACTAATAAAGACCTCATGTATAGCATAGGGAACTCTGCTCAATACGCTATAATGGCCTATACAGGAAAAGAATCTAGAAAGGAGTGGATATATTAGGTTGGTCAAAAAGTTCGTTCGGTTAACGAATACGTTGTTCAATTAAGTTCTTGGTGAAAATGAAAAATGTCTTTTATTTGTACTTAAAACCGAACGAACTTTCTGGCCAACCCAATATGTCTACGCATAACTGATTCACTTTGCTGTACACCTGAAACTAACACAACATTATAAATCAACTATACTCTAATAAAATTTTTTTTTAAGTTATAGACTATATGAGTAGTGCCATTACATTGTACGAGGTCAATCCTTCACACTGGTACGTGAAGGCTGATTTATAGTAGACTTATTTAAATATCTTTGGACATCCCTTATGTGTTGGGTTCTGCGATATGCAGCATGCACACGCACCCTGGTAAGTCATGTCAGTTATATACTTAGAGTATGAACCATGTGAAGAAGGTGGCAGGGTAAAGATGGTGTCTTATCGGGACGAAAAACGACATGCCTAAGTTTAATAGTGCATTCTCCCCCAACTGAGTGAGGTGGACCTGTACAACTCTTTGCCCTGCCTAACTCTGTCTGGTAGAGAGCATGAAACTCTTGCTCTCAGAATTGTGGTTGTCCGTTCTTGCCTTAGGATTCTCTTCTCCCAAGGGTTCTTTATCTATTTGCATGATTTCCCAGGGAACTGGGAATGCATTGTTGAAGAAAACAGACGAGTTTCCTGACTTCGAGCGGTTTACGTAAATGTTACAAGGGAAAAGAGTTACAAGGGAAAAAGGCATTAAACAGGTAATTAAACAAACTATTATCTAATTACTGCTGTAATTATGCTTTAAGTATAGAAAGAAATAAGATTTTACTCTCCTCAAAGTTATACTAGGTCTAGAAGTTGAATAAGTCTTAATCGAACTTCCAAAGGAAGAGTAATAATACTGTTCATTTATCAATGTCAGATACTGCATGTAAATTATCTTGAATCCTCATGACGATTCTGAAAAATAAATATTTCCCACTTTACAGGTAAGTAAGCAGAGGTTCAAAGAGTCTAACTAACTTGTTCTTAATGCTTTACAGTTAATTATGCTAGTGTTGGGATTTGAACATAGGCATCTCCAACAGCTACACATGGGCTTTCCATGATCACACTGCTTCTGTCGACTATGACACGCAGTTGTAGGAAAGTTGGGAATTTACTCTCTTACCCTTAAACATAAGGATTCTTTTAGTTTTGAGTTTCAAGGTTAGGTTATCCTAAAACTCAGTAAATATCTACCAATTAATTGGCTTCTAAGCTAGAAAAATGCTCCCTTCTTTCCACTTTTGATGCCCATACATCTTGCTAGGCTGAGTACCATACTGGTGGGAGTGATTATGGAAAAAACTGACAATTCCTTTTGTTCATTTATTAATATTAAAGCATTTTCATGCCTCATCAGAAGCCAGTATTTCACATACTATAGATATATATTTATTTATTTTATTTTTTAATTTTTTTCGGTACGTGGGCCTCTCACTGTCGTGGCCTCTCCCGTTGCGGAGCAGGCTCCGGACGCGCAGGCTCAGCGGCCATGGCTCATGGGCCCAGCCGCTCCACGGCATGTGGGATCCTCCCGGACCGGGGAACAAACCCGTGTCCCCTGCATCGGCAGGCAGACTCTCAACCACTGCGCCACCAGGGAAGCCCGTATATTTTTAAAATAACAATTCTTTCACTGAACTGAATTGCTTTTCTCCTCTTCAAGCACACCCACCTCCATAACAGAAATCCAGTTTTTAGCTATTGTTTCTGAATGAGTCTCAGTTGGTCCTAGCATTTCTAATTGCAAGTGAAATTTAAACCCACTTATTGTTACATAAACCACCTACCACTCAACCATATAGCAAATAAGGTGTAATTTTGTAATTAATAATATAATCACACTTCTTAAACTATGATCATGAAGCAATACGGAGAAGCTATTCTTCCCAAAGTAAAGGAAATAAATTCAAAGCCAAAAGACTGGATATTAACAGAGGGCTTATAGCAGCGAATTCTCTTTCTTTTTTTTATTGTGGTAAAATATACATAACATAAAATTTACCACTTTAGCCATTTTCAAGTATATAGTCAATGGCATTAAGTAATTCACAATCTTATGCAACTACCACCACCATCATATCCAGAACTTTTTCATAACCCCAAACTGACTTTGTACCTATTAAAAAATGACCACCTATTCCTCCCTCCTAAGCCCCTGGCAACTACCATTCTACTTTCTGTCTCTATGAATTTCACTACTTTAGGTATCTCATGTATGTTGACTCATGAAATATTTGTCCTTTTATATCTGGCATAAAAAAGTAAAAGAATTCATTACTACTTTTTATGTGTATTACATGTTTAAATGATAAAATTTTGGCTACAATGGATTAGATAAAATTTATTATTAAAATTAATTTTACCTGTTTGTTTTCTTTTACTTTTTTAATGTAGTTCCCAGAAAAGTTAAAACTGTGTATGACTCAAATCATGGTTTATTTGGTTTTTTTTGTTCTTTTTGGGGTACACGGGCCTCTCCCTGTTGTAGCCTCTCCCGTTGCAGAGCACAGGCTCCGGAGGTGCAGGCTCAGCAGCCACGGCTCACGGGCCCAGCCGCTCCGCGGCATGTGGGATCTTCCCGGACCGGGGCACAAACCCGTGTCCCCTGAATCGGCAGGTGGACTCTCAACCACTGCGCCACCAGGGAAGCCCTCAAATCATGTTTTTATTGGACCGTGCTGATGCAGAATCAGTTCTTAGGAAAATTGCCCTCAGGTTTGCTTTACTGATTTATCCATTCTATTCAACTAACAGGAGATGAGCCTATCCAAAGGAATAACTCTCCAATTGTGAAACATCCAGCAAGGCAAGGATGATTGATATTTCAGATGTTCTCTTCAAGTCTTACAATAGAAGAGACTGCATCTGAATCCTCTTACCTTGAATCTCGAGGTTGTCATGATAATACTCCTTCTTTTAAAATGAACAGCAATTATAGGGAGTCATAAGCTTTCCTCTCTCACATTTTTCTCCTCTATTGGCATTACCTCTCTTCATTAGGAACTTTATGTTCACAGGGACTCACTTTATTTGTTAGAAAATGTTTCCTAAGTTCCTAGTAGGGATTTGTTTAAAAGGTCTCAAGGTAGAAAGCACACTGCATGTGCACTAGCTGACTCTACTGTTTTGGTTGATTAGCCTCTCAGAAAAATACTACCCAGTCCTTAAAAGAGCAAAAGGAAACATTTTGCCCATGTATTCAAATCAACACCACTGTGAGAGTCAGGAGTCCTGCAGTCTCTCCTCAGCCCACACAATGCTCTTTCTGCCTCTAGAACAGAAGTTCCAAGGGTAAACAAGGTCAGGTCTTGAAGCTAAAGCAGTGAAAGAAATTCTAAGTCATAATTATTTAAGTAGGTGGAATATTACATCTACTTTTTCCTATTTCAGCTATTTTAATACATAATCTTATTACACTTAGGTGTTATGGTTCTGCCTCACAAAACACTTTATCTGAATATGTGCTTCTTTTCAGCTTCTTAGGTTCATCCCCGAAGAACCCTTTCTGTTACCAGTGACCACGTCATTTTCTTAACCTGAAAGGTAAACTATTTAAAAAAAGGTTTTGTAGATGTTTTAGGCACTTTTAATTTAAATATGGTGTTTTTTTCACAGACATATGCAGATTTCAGAATCATTGTCCAGAATATAAGATACTCAAGTGCTTACATTTGAAACTTCCCACTTACAATGGTCTGAGTGGTGAGATTTCCCTTGTGGACAAATGGAGGGAATATAGATCTAGATCACTGATTCTACTTAAGGAAAATTCTATTTTGAAAAAGTCAGTGCAAGGTGGGGAAATGAAGTGAGGTTAATGGCAGGGGTGGCAAGGAGGAATGTGAGTGGTAAACAGAAATGGAGGTGTACTAGGGAACAGGGAGGTGGGGAGTTGTGAAAGGTAAGGTAAGAGATAAGAGGGAAAGAGGAGAAGTTGAGGAAGAGCCAGAATTTGGAGAAAAGGAAAGAAAAAAGAAAGAGGAATTGAAAATTCAAAGGAGGGACAGAAGAAACAATCAGAGAAAGATATAGGAAAAAGGAAAAGGGAGGGATTGGAGAAGAGATTACAGAAGAATCAGGCTTCTTATGCTTTATGCCTGTTTTCTGAAGCACAGGATTTTACTTGAAAAAAAGACTCACAAAGGTGAAATAAAAACAATATCATATATTCATTTATTATGGCAATGTTGTTGCCAAAATAATGTACAGGCTTTTCCACTTATCAAATGGTTAATGTTTGTTGTTTTTTTTTTCAGATATGTGCAATAGTTATAAATTGCTTCACATTACTTAGAGTGTAAATGATGTCATTTTGAGGCTTCTATTCCGGCATAGGAAGACCCTGAATTCATCTTCTCCCAGAGAGACATCAAATCTATGCCTACATATAGAGCAATTCCTCCTGAAGAAGAACTGAGGGCTGATTAAAGAGCTTCTGCACAACAAATGATAAAGGGACCACACAGAGATGAGTAGGAGAGATGGAGACATGGTACTGACAATAACCCCATCCCCAGCACAGTGACCTGCAGTAGGGAGGGGTCCATGCATAGACTTGTGTGCTCTGGGACCAGAGAAAATACAGCATTTTAAAGGACACCTAGACTACACATGAACAAAATCTATTTACTAACCCTACAGCATCTGCCAAATGGGCAGGGAATGGCTGGAACTTTGTTCAGGGATGGAGGTGCCAGACAGCACCTCTTTTGGTTTTCCCCCTCCACCCTGATAGTGTGGGCAGGAACACAGTCCATGCACTCTAACTAGCCTGCCAAGGCTTCTCCAGAACCCAGGCTCCTGGACCACACCAGCTATAGCCATCCCCCCAAGGCAGCCTCAGTGCATCATGCACTGGGATCCCCAGCCCATGTCCACCCCAACTCCAGCAGGCCTGCCAAAGCTGCCCAGGACATGCGGTCTATGTGGGGGATGCTCCTACATAAGCTATGACATCAAGGCTCAGAGAGGTAGCTGTTGTACTTAATTCATAGAAACAAACACAGAAAGTCAAATAACATGATGAGACAGAGGAATATGTTCCACATAAAAGAACAAGATAAAACCCCAGAAAAAAACCCCAATAAAACAGAGGAAAGTAATTTACGTGATAAAGGGTTCAAAGTAATAGTTATAAAGATAATTAACAAATGTGGGAGAAGAATGGAGGAACACATAAGAACTTCAACAAAGAGTTAGAAAATTAAGAAAGAATCAATTGGAGCTGAAGAATACATTAACTGAAATGAAAAATACACTAGAAGAAATCAACAGCAGATTAGATAATACAGAAAAACAGACCAGCGATTTGGAAGACAGAAGAGTGGAAATCATTCAAGCAGAACAGCAAAAAAGTAAAGAGAATTAAAGAAAATGAGGATAGTTTAAGAGACCTCTGGGAAACATTTAGCATACTAGCATTTGCATTAGAGGGATACCAGAAGGAGAAGAAAGACAGAAACAAGAACATTTTCAAATAAACAATATAACTTTACACCTAAAGCAATAGAAAAAAGAACCAACAAAGCCCAAAGTTAGTGGAAGGAAGGAAATAATAAAGATCAGAGCAGAAGTAAATGAAATAGAGACTAAAAAGACAATGGAGGGCTTCCCTGGTGGTGTAGTGGTTGGGGGTCTGCCTGCTGATGCAGCGGACGTGGGCTCGTGCCCTGGTCTGGGAGGGTCCCATATGCCATGCAGTGGGTGGGCCCGTGAGCTGTGGCCACTGGGCCTGCGCGTCCAGAGCCTGTGCTCTGTGATGGAAGGGGCCGCAGTGGTGAGAGGCCCACGTACCACACACACACACACACAAAAAATCAATGGAAAAGATCAGTGAAACTAAGCTGGTTTTTTGAAAAGATAAAATTGATAAACTTTACCCAGACTCATCAAAAAAGAAGAGTGAGGGTCTAAACAAAATCAGAAATGAAAGAGAAGGTACAATGAATATCACAGAAGTACCAAGAATAAGAGACCACTATGAATAATTACATGCTAACCAATTGAATCACCTAGAAGTAATGGATGAATTCCTAGAAGCACACAATCTTCTAAGACTGAATCAGGAAGAAATAGAAAATCTGAACAGAATGCTTACTAGTAATAAAATTGAATCAGTAATAAAAAAAACTTCCAACAAACAAAAGTCCAGTACCAGATGGTCTCACAGATGAATTCAACACATTTAAAGAAGAGTTAGTGCCTATCCTTCTCACAATATTCTCAAATTTGAGGAGGAAGGAAATCTTCCAAACACATTCTGAGGCCAGCATTACCTGATACCAAAACCAGACAAAGACACTATAAAAAAAAGAAAATTACCAGTCAATAACCCTGATGACCATAGATGCAAAAACCCTCAGCAAAATATTAGTGAACTAAATTCAATAATATATTAATAGGATCATACATCACGATTTAAGTGGGACATATTCCAGGTATGAAAAATGGTTCAATATCCAAAAATCAATCATTGTGATATATCACATTAAGAAAATGAGGAATAAAAATCATACAATCATCACAATAGATGCAGAAAAAGGTTTTGGAAAATTTAGCATCCAATTATGATAAGAAGTCTCATAGAGGGAACATACCTTAACATAATAAAGACCATATATGACAAACCCATAGCTAACATCATAATCAACAATGAAAAGCTAAATGCTTTTCCTCTATCAGAAACAAGATAAGAATGCCCATTTGCCACTTTTATACAACATCGTTTTGGAAGTCCTAGGTATAGCAGTGAGTCAAGAAAAAGAAATAAAAAGAATCCAAAGTAGAAAGGAAAAAGTAAAACTGTCATTATTTACAGATGATATGATACTATAATATATAGAGAAAATTCTCAAGACTCCACCAAAAAATTATTAAAACTAATATATTAATTCAGTAAAGTTGCAGGACACAAAATTAATACACAGAAATCTCGACTTTCTACACACTAAAAAAAAAATTACCAGAAAGAGAAATTAAGAAAATAATCCCATTTATAATTGCATCAAAAAGAGTAAAATACTTAGGAATAAATTTAACCAAAAAGGTGAAAGACCTGTACTATGAACACTATAAGACACTGATGAAAGAAACTGAAGGTAACACAAATAAGTGTAAATATATACCATGCTCATGGATTGGAAGAATTAATATTGTTAAAATGATCACATTCCCCAAGGCAATCTACAGATCAATGCAATCCCTATTTATATACCTTCACCATTTTCACAGAACTAGAACAAATAATCTTAAAATTTGTACAGAACCACAAAAGACCTCAAATAGCCAAAGCAATATTGAGAAAGAAGAACAAAGTTCTGATTTCAAATTATACCACAAACCTACAGTAGTCAAAACAGTATGGTACTTGAACAAAACCAGACATATAGATCAATGGAATAAAATAGACAGCTCAGAAACAACCTCACACCTATATGGTCAATTAATCTACAATACAGGAGGCAAGAATATACAACAAGGAAATGACAGCCTCTTCAGTAAATGGTGTGAAAACCAGAAGGCTACATGCAAAAGAAAGGAACTGACCATTGCCTTACACCATATACAAAATAAACTCAGAATGGATTAAAGAATTAAATGTGAGATGTGAAACCATAAAACTCCTGGAAGAAAACATAGGAAGAACACTTTTTTTTTTTTGTGGTACGTGGGCCTCTCACTGTTGTGACCTCTCCCGTTGTGGAGCACAGGCTCTGATGTGCAGGCTCAGCGGCCATGGCTCACGGGCCGAGCTGCTCCGCGGCATGTGGGAACTTCCCTGACTGGGGCACGATCCCGCGTCCCCTGCATCGGCAGGCGGACTCTCAACCACTGCGCCACCAGGGAAGCCCCCAGAACACTCTTTGACACCAGTCTTAGAAATATATATATATATTACTAAAGAAAAGAAACAGTGGGTCTATATCAAACTTAAAAGCTTTTGCAAGTAAAGGAATCCGTTAACAAAATGAAAAGGCAACCTACTGAATTGGAGAAGACATTTGAAAACAATATATCTGATAAGGGAGTAATATTCAAAATATACAAAAAACTCATACAACTCAGTATCAAAAAACCAAACAACACAGTTAAAAAATGGGCAAAGGACCTGATTAGACATTTTTCCAAAGAAGATGTACAGATGGCCAACAGGTACCTGAAAAGATGCTCATCACTAATCATCAGGGAAATGCACATCAAAACCACAATGAGATATCCCCTCATACATTTAGAATGGCTATCATCAAAAAGACAAGAACTAACTAGTGTTGGTGAGGATATGGGGAAAAGGAAACCGTCATGCACTGTTGATGAGAATGTAAATTGGTATAACCTCTATGCAAAACAGTATGGAGGTTCCTCAAAATATTAAAAATAGAACTACCATATGTTCCAGCAATTCCATCTCTGGGTATTTATCTGCAGAAAATGAAAACACTAATTTGAAAAGATATATGCACCCCAATGTTCATTATAATGTTTTTTAAGAATAGTCAAGATGTGGAAGCAACCTAAATCATTGATAAATGTGTGAATAAAGAAAATGTGCCATATATATATATATATATATATATATATATATATATATATGGACTTAGAGGGTATCATGCTAAGTGAACTAAGTCAGGCAGAATAAGGCAAATACCATATGATTTCACTTAGATGTGGGGTCTAAAAACCAAAACAAACGCACAAACATAAAACAGAAACAGACTCATTGCTACAGAAAACAAACTGGTGGTTGCCAGAGGGAAGAGGGGTGGTGGATGCGTGAAGTAGGTGAAGGAGATTTAGAGGTACAAACTTCCAGTCATGAAATAAATAAATCATGGAGATTTACAGCATAGGGAATATATTCAATAATATTGTAATAGCTTTGTATGGTGACAGATGGCAACTAGACTTATCATGGTGATCATTTCTCAACGTATAAAAGTACTGAATTACTATGTTGTAAACCTGAAACTAATATAATATTGTAAGTTAATTATACTTCAATTAAAATATGCCCCCCTTCTTTTTTCTTTAATTACAAAAAGTGCAAGCTGCTCCCCTCTTGTCCTTGAAAAGAAAAAATATTTTGGCAAGAAATCCAACATGAGTTACTGTTTTAGTTGTGATCTTTTACCTTCTCTGGAATTTTTCAAGGATTCACAAGTCTTTAAAGAGCTCCATCACTTTTCTGACTTCCAAGTAGGGAAGAGCTTTGGTCTTCTGGGCTGTGACTACCACCACTGCTGAGGTTGCTTTCAGTCCTTCTGTGAACTGGGAGTGAGCTGGTCACCCACCATCCCTCTGTCACTGCTGTTTGGTGCCATTGCCAAGCTCCATACCCAGAAGATAAGCAGATTTTGTCTGCTAAGTATAGGCCTAGGGGCCTGCCAGAAGGCTCCCTAAGCAGCTCCCATCAATAAGTGGCACTTCACCACCACCCTGAGATCCTCCCATCTCCATTTGAGGAGGCTCAAGGCTCTACCCACAAAGTTTCTATAATCTTTCTCCTTCAGATTCCAGGCATCCATCTAAGGACCAGCTGCCTCTATCTTTTCATCTTTTTTTCTTTCAATAAAATAAAACAAACCTTAACTTTTTATCATACACATTTCTCCATCAATAGAACTTGATGAGTAATCAGCTCGTGTTTGATTTCTTAAGAAGCCAGACTTCAGACACAAGTAACACAAAAGAGATTGCTTATCTTTCTCACTGGTCAAGAGGGCTTTGTACTTAAAAGCAAAATGCCTTGTAAATCTCCTAGGAGGGATAAAATAACCTTTCCTACATTCCAGATGAATCTAAAGCGGTGAAAATACAAAACAAGATAATTATTTAACAGGTTACCTTTTAATAATATTTTTTGCTAAGTGTATAAAATGTTTTATATAAGTCCTATTACTTAATGCTAAAAATCCTGCAAAAGTATTACATAAAATTTTTTTTTTTGGATGAAAGAACTGAGGTTCAGAGCAATTAAATAACTCATTGAAGATCACACCAATAGTAAGTAATAGAGTCTGGATTCAAGCTCAGATCTGACCTCGGAGCCTATACCAGTTATACAATGCCATGCATTAAGAAGTAATTAAGCCAGGTAAAAATCCAGGTAAACTCCACTCATTTAGAAACCTAGTCTTCCAAAGAACCATTTTTAAACAATAGGGAATTATAGGCATATAAATTAGAGGTCTAGTTAAACTTTGATATAAACTTAGAAAAGATCAAATCCATTTCTTTTTATACCAAATAGAAATGTCTGAGAAATTGTTTTATTAATAAGCTTTGACTCTCTTTGTAGGTAAAATAAGAGATAAAACCACAAATGGTCAAAAAAAGGGCCACAGGTTATGTGAAATGAACATCTAGAATAATAAAAAAAATGGTGCAACAACAAACACCTGGAAAAAATAAGTAGAATCTGAAACCAACAAAAAGAAATAAGGAAAAAAATAGATTTCATATAATTAGGTCCATTGAAATATATTTGAATGTTTGATGTAGCTTAGTAGAGAGGCTAATAGACATGTCTATCAGAATATGATCTTTAATAATAGTAAAATTATTATTATTTAAAAAAATTTTTAGTAAAATTATTTCTGTTTACTGTAAGGAAAACTACATTATACTTTTGTTTCTTGGACTCCCAGAATCTTCACTGGAAGCTCTTTACAGTGTGGTCTGACAAAAAAATTGTGATAGAATGAAACTCTTAATCCACTGCCATAAATTCAACATCTCACTGTCACAAACATTCCCAGCAAATAAAGTTTCCCTGCCAACCCACTTCCCAACTTCCTGTACACTCACCATTTTTGAAAATCCCTGAATTAAGTACCTGTCCTGTGTGGCACTTAGAACAGGTGTAGATTTATGATTTATTTTTGTGATTATTTGATTGATAACTTCTTTATCACTTTATGGTAAGTCCCAAGGCAGCAAGCATTTTATCTGGTTTTATTCACAATTGGAGCTCCAACACCTTCCATGGCTAGAGTCTGGCTATAGGAGATGCTCAGTAAAAGTGTTTGTATTGAATAACTAAGTTGTCTCATAATCCTGAAAGGCAAGTAGCATGGGACTTTAGAGAATTAACACAAGTAACTTTGGATGAAAGAGTAGAAAATGAAGATGGGATAGAGGTAAAGGGGCATATTTGATAACTACCATTTTGTAACTGAAACCAGTTAATGAAAGGAATTTCCAAAATTCTTATGTTGAAATATAAGGATGTGTAGACATGTGGATTACATAAATAGTCTTTAAATTTAAGCTTATGTGTCTCATAGAAATAAAATTTGTTTTTCATCTGCCTTGCCCTTGACTTTTTCTTTGGCTTTGAGCTTTTGCTATGATTGGTCAGATCTGCTTTTATCCCAAGAGGCAGTTGAGAGACAGTGACGTATAGTCTAAATATAGTTCTGGAACCTCTAGGTGACTATAACACCCACTAGGATGGCCAAAACAAAAATGTTAAATAATAACAAGTACTGACGAAGATGTGGAGAAAACCTTCATTCAATGATGGCAGAAATGTAAAATGGCGCAGCTATTTTGAAAGTTTGGCAGTTCCTCAAATGATTATCTGATTGTCATTATCATATGACACAGCTATTCCATTCCTAGGTATAGAGCCAAGAGAAATAAAAACATATGTCCACACTAACATGTATATATAAATGTCTATCATAGCATTGCTCATAATAGGCAGAAGGTTGGAGCAGCCCAAATGACCATCAATGGATTAATGAATAAACAAAATATGATATATCCATACAATGTAATATTATTCAGCCATGAAAAGGAAAGAAGTCCTGACACATGCTACAGCTTGGATAAACCTTGAAGACATTATGCTAAGTGAAGGAAGTCAGACACAAAAGTCCGCATGTTCTATGATTCCATTCGTATGAAAGTACAGACAGGAAAATCTACAGAGACAGCAAGTAGATTAGTTGTTGCTTAGGGTTGGGGAGAGAGAAGGTTGGAAGGGGTGATAGCTGAAGGGTATAGGTTTCTTTCTTTTTTTTTTAAGATTTTTTTTTTTGATGTGGACCAACTTTTTAAAGCCTTTATTGAATTTGTTACAACATTGCTTCTGTTTTGTGTTTTGGTTTTTTTGGCCCTGAGGCATGTGGGGTCTTAGTTCCCTGACCGGGGATCGAACCTGCACCCCCTGCATTGGAAAGCAAAACCTTAACCACTGACCGCCAGGGAAGTCCCATAGGTTTCTTTTTGAGGTGATGAAAATGTTCTAAAATAAACTGTGTGAGGGTTGCACGTAGCTGTGAATATACTAAAAGTCATTGAATTGTACACTTTAAATGAGTCCAGTATGTGGATTATATCTCAGTAAAGCTGTTTAAATAAAACAACTGGGTGTTGTATCCTCTCACTGCTGCTCAGTTTTGATGTGGTACCAATACATGATATGGTAAGACAGGCCAATGTCAAGGTCATGGGCTTGAAGTCAATTAACTGGCAAGTGGTTCTGGCATCCCTGAAGTTCTCTGAGCCTCAGTTCTCCCTTTGTAAATTTATCAAACAGTAATAGCATCTTCTCTGCAGAGTTTCTGGGAAGGTTCTGGATAGTGTATATTAAGTACTGGTCAATACTAGGTGTACAACACTATAAAGTATAAGTTCTTTTCCTTCTAAATAAAAGAAAAATAAATATTTACCCAAAGAGTTTACAGCTCAATAAAAAAGTCTCCTATCCAAGGAAAACATTTAAACATCTCAAAGACAAGTTCATTCTGTCGCCAGCCCTATCTTGGCAAAGCAAATGTATGCTGTGTCAAAACAAAATTCAATATTTGCGTGATCTGTTTCACAAAACCTAAGCCTGAACCAGAGTTTTCACTTGGCATGAGGATCTTTGTCCCGGGCATGGTTTCCTGTGTAAAGACTGCTGTGCTTCTACTTGTACAGATTTGTTCTCTTCAGCACTGCTCATAGCAGTGAAAAATTAGAAATGTCCTAATTGTCCAAAAATAGGGGAAAGGCTAAGTTAATTATCCTCTGTATCATGATTATGCAGTTACATTGTATCTATTTTTCTAGGATTTTATAAAAAGATAGAAAAATGAACAAGATAAAGTTAAGGGAAACATAGAACAATAATACACATAAACACACATTTAACAAATACTACTATACTACAGCCTTCTAAAAATATATATATATTAATAGATAAAAAAGGAAGTTTGGGAAAGAACATAAAATCAAATAGCTCTGATTTTATTATGTTGATGAGACCTTGGTTGCTTCTTATTTTAAATAATTTACATTGTTTTAAATTTGGTTTAATAACATACGGAAACTGTAGTAGGTTAAAAATACCTACTGCTGCTTGTCCTGTATTTTATGGACTCTATTAAGAGAGATAAAACAAAAGTTAATTACAAAGGAAGGTGGAGAGTATTGACGAAACTCCTAGCTCTTAGGAGAGGAGCTTTCTTAAGGGTAATAGGTTATACATGACAACATTCTGAAAGGACGATTTTAAGGTTGATGAATGATGCCTGCAAGTCAGCTAATTAGCTGTGTCCCCATGAGCAAGCTATTTAACCTCTAAGGATCTCAATTCCCTCATCTGTAAAATAAGAGATTAAATAAAAGAGAGACAGAGAGATGCATTTTTGACCTAGAGATGTGGAAGTTGGTGGCTTGAGGAGAAAGCTGCCATCTTAAGTACACCAGGGAAATGCGTGTCTTATAGAACAACGTGATCTGCATTGCGTACTGAGGAAATGAAGCTCAGAGTTCTGTGACCAGGGCTACACCCAGAGATGAGGGGACAGTTACTGCTATTTTGTTCACTCCTTAAGGACTGCTGCTTCTTGTTCTCTATACTGGGGATAGCATTAAGAGAGATGAAAAAAAGTTAACTGTAAAGGAAACAGTAAAACCCCCAAAAGACATCATGAAGAAATAACTTTGTGACATAATATTGCACATAATATTTCTTGAAACAAAAAGCACTTATTGGGCTTCCCCGGTGGCGCAGTGGTTGAGAGTCCACCTGCCGATGCAGGGGACATGGGCTCGTGCTCCAGTCCGGAAGGATCCCACATGCCGCAGAGCGGCTGGGCCCGTTAGCCATGGCCGCTGAGCCTGCGCGTCCGGAGCCTGTGCTCCGTAACGGGAGAGGCCACAACAGTCAGAGGCCCACGTACTGCAAAAAAAACCAAAAAAAACAAACAAACAAACAAAAAAAACAAACAAAACCAAAATAAAACAAAACAAAAAAGCACTTATTAAGTACATTTACCTAAATATGATGCTGTATTAAGGAGAATTAGGCAGATCCTCTTTCCTCTGGTAAACTACAATTTAACGAATTTAAGGCATCACTGAGGCACATGGATTTAAAAGGCAGGCAGACAAATGAACCGACAACAAAAAGGCACATACATGTAAAATTAACACGCAGATATTTAAGCATAGGAGAAAACACAAAGGATTCAGGAGCAGGGATCTTGTATATAACCAGGTAGGCAGCCATGGTTTCTGCGAGGGATATTGAAAGGCTACATTTTTGTAATCCCCTGATGATATTTTTTAAGATATTAAGAAGCTCTGTTAAAAAATATGTATATTATATAAGATATATACAATATATATATTTTATCTTTTGCTCTATAAACCGTATTAAATTGTTATTGGTCACTAACATACTTAACTCCATATAATCTATCAAATTGGCTAGCTTGTCAAAGCATAGAATTAAATTCTCTATTTATAGGATAGTGGAACTTAACAGTTAGAGATATTGATAAGTGATGACAGATATAGTCCTCTCTTAGGGCAAAATAAGGGAGAAACATTCCATGTGAGATACATAGGCTTTAGCCTTATCAAGACACCATGAAAGCACAGGAACAATTTCTTTGCACATCATCAGGGATGTTTTGACATCTCCTGAACCTAGGTGTGAAAGTGGCCACATAAAATTGGCATCACTTCTAAGATGAGATGCCAAGTACCTACTGTTGTGGACTGGAAAGAAAATGTAGTTGTCCAATCACTATTAACTCTGGGCTCAGACAAAACAACTGGGAATGAGAAAGAGTCACTCTGTATTCTGTCTCAGAGTTAATTAGGAGGAAGGAAGAGGACAGATTTTAATTTATATGTTTTTACTGCTGGTCTTCCATCAACAGGAATCTTCCTATGGACAGAACCACCTTGTGTAAATTCCAGCGCCTCAGAACTAAGCTCGTAGGGGCTTACTGGCTCTTGCATCAGCCCGTCAAAACTGTATGCGTGCTTGGCTTCAGATTCAGAAGAAGAGATGTGAAGTCTGTATTCCACCCTCCTCCCATGTGGCACGGAGACGCCCCATCACAAGCCCCTCCCTTCCCAGTGTGCCTCACCATGTTCTCCACTGTCCCCCTCAGCCATGTTCTCTTGTTCTTTACTTGTTCTCAACCCAGAGGCTGATGACCCTGTTAGCACGTAACTTTTGGGGTCTGCATGCCACCGTTAGCCTTCCTGCCCTTCCTTAGAAGGATTTCTTAGGATGCTTGTCCTTACTCATCCTCAGGGGTTTATTTCATCTCTATTTTCTTATTTAAAATGGCTTTGCCAGTACCTACGGTATCTAATTCAATCCTGACACTAGGGGTAGTAAGGAAGCCTGTGTCCCTTCTAATGTTGGAGAATCCTCTACTGGGTTTCCTAGAACAGATACTCTATGTTTTAACAACCCTTAACAAAGTACTGTAAAATTTTTGGTAAATCATGGGATAACCACATGCTTAGGTAATACTCCAGTCACAGAAACTCTGACTTTATAAAACACAGGCAAGACTTGGTATTTAAGAGAAACCCTGTGAATCTTGATGATAGATTCTAACATCTTTTCTCATGCTGAGGGAAAAGGCTATTCTTCACAGTTAATGCATAATTGTAGTCAAAGAGTGATGAAAAAACAGCTATTTTGATTGAATTTTTAATGTCATTGCTTAAAAACACCATCAGCAGGAGGGGAGACAGACAAGACATAATGTTGGAAAAGAAGTGACAGCTCTTTAAATTAAATTTAAAGAAAACTATGAAAGAAGAAAAATATGATTTAAATAAATGATTACTCATACTTGGCAATCAGTGGTTTTATAAAACCTTTAAAATTTTAAAATGAAAAATCTTGCTTCTTTCTCCATCTCCTTATAACAATTTCACAATAATCTAGAAGTTTTCTGCTTTGCCAAAATATGCCATATAGAAGTACCTTAATGCAGAGGATGTGGGAACCACGGACATGAAAGAAGGAAGGGGACCAAGGTTCATTGCCAAACTGTCCTGCAGTTACCTCCAGGGTGTATGTATAAAGGACGCATGTTTGTCAATGCCTCTGACATGATTTGCCCAGGAAATTATTAACATTTGTCTCCCCAGAGGGTTAAATTCCTTGAGATCAGAGACCATGTCATAGTCATCTTTATATCTTACACATTCCCAATACCTCATTCCAAATCTTCCCCAAGCCCAGCACCTAGCACAGGGCTGGCATATGCTAAGTACACAATAAGTGTTTGGTGTAACTGAAGTGACATGAAATAGAATATTTCTTGGATGCTTCTCCAGAACCTAGCCTTTTTTGCTCCTTTCCTAAAAATACCCCACATTTTTCAGCTGGGTGAGTTAAGTGAGATAGAACTCACTGTCCGCTCCTAAGTTAGAATCTAACTGGTTTGAACCAATCAACACATCCCATCTCCTTGGCCCCCATGATTGGTTAAGACATTTGTCTCAAGTCTGGCCAAAAAGGTCCAACAAGACTCAAAGCCAGAACTTTTGTTCAAACTCTCCAAGCAGCAGACTTTCTTGGACTTGAAACCTGGAATTGTTTAGTTCTGTGAGATGCGGGAGCTACTTTGGGATCTCAAGAGGAAAGATTAACAAAAATGGAGCCTGTATTGAGGAAGCAGAGCAAAACGACTGAGAGAAAGAAACTGGGTCCAGTTCACATTTTTTAAGCCACTGAGATTTACCTGAAGCCCAATGACTTAATTATCTTGGTCTTTTCAGAGAAATAAGGCAAAGAATTATCTTTGTGATTTAAGCCTGTGTGTGTGTGTGTGTGTGTGTGTGTGTGTGTGTGTGTGTGTGTGTGAATTTTCAATCAAAATCAGTCTGTCTGTGCTATAGTTTCTCTAGAAAGAAAGAGCGGTTTCTTTAGAGGCCACCATCTCTGTGGCTGGCAGATGTCCTCACTCACAACTCTCCTGGTTCCTCATTGTGCCTGGGATGGGCAGGCCCAGCAGAGGGAGCTCTTCTAAGACCTCCACTGTTCTCTAGATCCTGGGATTGGATTCTTCCCAGAGTGTCTTGTGTTGGACCACATTTCATCCATTCTCAGAAGGATTCCCTCCTCCATGATGGAATGATAACCTCTCCCCTCATCTCGCTGGATCCTTTCTAATATAGGGGTCCCAAGCAGTTTGCTTTTTCTGGCTAAATGCTTAAAAATCTATTTGTGCATGATTACTGAACATTCATCAGTTTCTCAGTTATTGACTTACCAGAAGTCCATCTGTATAAACATATAAAATTGATCTCTTGAGCAATTGGAGAACTTAAGAAAATGCACTGAGTTTATTTTACATTAGCAAATGTCAGTAACTTAAAAACTCAGTTTTAGAGACAATTCTATGACTGCTTCTTACCACTCTCCAGGATAACACGTGTCTGAGTAATGCTGTTTATGGAGGAAATAATTATGTTTTAGGTAAGCCTTGTTAAAGCTATCATAACCCTGCTTTGTACTTATATATCAGTTGATTGCTAACAATGAAAAAACTGAATGGAGGATTCAGTCAATATTCTAAGAGTTACATGAACAAATCCAGTGATATATGTCAAGTACTCAGTTGATCTCTTAACAAATAATGAAGTTCTTTTCCTACTCCTACTCCTATAAATAGTTTTACTCTGTTTGCTTAGATAGGCACATTTGTTTCAATCAGTTGAGACAGAAACATTAATTTATTTGAACAAATGTCTTAACCAAACTGGAAAGCACACCATGCCAGCCTGTAATGTTATTTCAATTCACTGGTTACATATTAGGGTTCCCTAATGATCTATTCCTTTTTAGGGGTGTGAGTGTGAGACAGAGATGTCTCAACATACAGTGTTCATTCTAGTGGTGGTCCAAGCCCTCCAAGAGTTCAGCGTAAGCTGAAGAACTGAAAAAAAAAGATTTCTTAGAAGGGACGAATAGTCAAGAAGCTTTAGGTGATCTCTTAGGTGAATGTATTCCTTCCCTTCAAGAAAGTATGTGAACGAGAAGGGAGAATTAGACTTAGACATGAAGTTGGCAGTGCCTAAGCCAGTCCCTAACTTAGATATAAGCTTTAAAGATTAGCTTTACATCAGCTAGCCAGTTTCTATGCCTTTGTTCTCTGTCTGTCTGGAATCCAAGTCATCCACCCTCTGTGGAGGCGAGCTTTCCTTCTTGTGGTTCACACGCACCCAGCACTCTTTAAACTGCTTTCTTCTTCTTTTTTCTTTCTCATTTTCACCAGTTCTGAGATCTCTCTCTTCTCACATGTTGAGCACATACGTGCCAAGGAACAGAACACTGTTCAAGACAGACATACTGGCTCTCTCATGGACATTGTGATGGAGAGGGTATATGTAACCAGATGAGGAAACAAGCACTGCAATTCGTGTCGTAAGATTTGCATGGGAGCCAGAGAGGATGGCGTTCTAGCCTTCATTGTGAGGCTTGGGAGTCACACTTCAGGGACAGAAATCTTTAAACCTGCGATCTGGAGAATGAGAAGGTCTTAAGGACAAAGTACAGGAGAAGAGTGTGTCACCTCAGTATTACTGGAGGTGTGACATGAGGGTCTAGGACAGCAATAAAGATGGCTGGGGGTGGGTCAACAACGACCAGATAATCCAGCATCTTGAGAAAAGAATATGTTGGACGTTTTCTAAGAACAATGGAAAAACTTTGAAAGGTTTAAATAGGGAAATTTCAAGACTAAATTTGTATTTTAGTGATATCATTCAGTCCCGAGTACCGAGAGTGGATCAGAGTAGACCAGTTAGGGGGCTGAGGCATCATTACACATGACAAACAGCAAGAAAGGTGAAGTTCAGTTTGGGCTTGATAAGTACGAACGGGCTCTGGGCCCTTCAAATGTAGATTACTGGCAAACAGATAAATAGGTAGCTCACTGGGGGCTGAAGATGCAAGTTTGATAGCCTTCCCATAGAAGTCATAAAGTGGGTGAAAGCTCTCTAACAAGGCATGCAGAGCAGGAAGTAAAGAGGATCTTGTATCCAAGTCTGAAGAATACCAGCATTTGAGGGGCAGGCGGAGGAAGAGAAGCCAGCAAATGACAAAACCACGTTTCACGTGTCGTTTCCTCTCTCGTTCACCTGGTGAGCTTCCTGGGCCTCCGCCGATGCTTCCTCCTCTGTGGAGCCTTGACTCCCTTAGACAGAATTAATCCTTCCTTATCCTATTTGCTCCTCATCTGCTATTGTGGTACTTACCACATTGCATTTTTTTTTTTTTTTTGCACTACACGAGACTCTCACTGCTGTGGCCTCTCCCGTTGTGGACCACAGGCTCCGGTCGCGCAGGCTCAGTGGCCCTGGCTCATGGGCCCAGGCGCTCCGCAGCATGTGGGATCTTCCCAGACCGGGGCACGAACCCGTGTCCCCTGCATCGGCAGGCGGACTCTCAACCACTGCGCCACCAGGGAAGCCCACCACATTGCATTTTAATGTAGTTATTTGTTTACTTATCTTTCTTCCCTTTTAGATGATAAATTCCTCCAGGATAGGAATGTTCCCCTAATTTTCTTGGTGTTCTCACCAGTCTGACAGTATCAAGCGAAGAGTTCTCTTTGCTGAGTGAATGAAACTGAATGCATCTATTCTTATTTATAAGATCATATTTATACTCTTTGCCGGCATAAATATGAAGAAAGATACTTGAAGTAAAAAACCACTTCTCTCTTAGCTCCAGTTTTCCAAGGATCTAACATAAGTTATACATATTGTGAATGCTGATAAAGTGTTTATTGATTAATTACCATTGATCAGAGATCCTAGGATCTCATTTAACATTCAGAAAGTGGACCTGGATGGGAAGGATGCCAGATACATATTCACTCAAGGGTAAGATACAGGGCAGCCAAAAGAAATGAGGTGGTGTTTGGTTCAATGTCCCCGAAAGGAAAATCTCTAGTAGGTTGGTTCCTTGTGACCCTGAAATATTGTTCACTAACAAATTAAATCTTTTATTTCAATAAATCCAAGGATGATTCTTTTAGACCAGGGTAAGAAACATTAAAAAAACTTTTTCTTCTCTAAAGCAGTGACTCATTGAAACTAAATTAATTTTGTGTTGCAAACAAGTAAAAGTAGCAATTTAGTTGATGTTTAAGAGGGAAAGACAGGGCTTCCCTGGTGGTGCAGTGGTTGAGAGTTCGCCTGCCGATGCAGGGGGTACAGGTTTGTGCCCTGGTCCTAAAAAAAAAAAAAAAAAAAAAAAAAAAAGAGAGAGAGAAAATCAAGTGTATATATACTATATGGTCAGTTGAAATACCATACTATGGACAGTTAAAGAAGTGATAGAGAAGGTTGAAAGAAAAGAGGTAAAAATAAGGAAAGTAGGTGGAAAGGGAAGAAGGAAAATTGAAAAGGGAGAGGAGACAGAAGGAAAAGGAGAAAGAGATAAAAGAGAAGAAGCCATAAGATTTTAATAATAATTACAAATATAACTTGTACGCTTCCTTTGGAAGAATTTCCACCTTGATCTTTTGTTTCTTGTGATAGAGTATGAGTGCTTGTTCTTGTTTTACAGGGAAAAAAATTCATACAGTCGGTGGCAAAATTGGAGTTGGAATCCTTGTCTCTTTATTTCTAATCCTCTCCACTTATACGACGTTTAGTGGATGTAAATTACACTTGTTCTGCGGTTCACTAGGTTTGAACATCTCTGAGTAAGTTGTCACCTGTTATTTCTGCTCTTTGAAATTCTGATTACGGTACATCTGATTGTGCAGAGCCACTTTTTCTTATAAAAGAAAACAGCTTGTCTGTTTTTATTTCCAAACTTTCAAGTTTATTTTTGAAATAAATGTTTACTTCCCCCTGGGCTTCTGAATCTTTTGCAGGTGTGTGAAGGAATGATTCTGGCTTTAGAAAATTGCTTTGGAACATTAGAGATATTTCTCAACTTACTAGCTATCACCTGTAGTCCCTCTGGCATAGAAAACTGTCGGCTCGCTTTATTTTATCCTCTCAGTGATCAGAATTTTTCTATTACAGAAAATTTCAAGTTTAAATTTATAATTAGTGTCTATTTCCTTTGAAATGAAAGTTTTTTTCCCTCTGTTTATTTAAAAACTCTAAGCCAGAGGTCATATTCAAACTATTTAATAAGAGGGGTGGAATAGATAACACCCATCAGAATAAATGCCTTCCCTGCCTGTACATAGAGGGTAAAAATATCAGCTCTGTTCTAATTCCTATTGGGAATAATTCAAACAAGAGAACTTCAAATCCTATGTATTTTCCATTAATAAAATCCTTTAGGAATAAACAATATTAACCACTCTATTAACTACTCTCACGACTTCATCTGTCTTCTTCTGCCAAGCAGACTTAAGAGAAGGGAAAGAATGAGGTAGAGGAGTAGAGAAACACCAAGGAGAGGTAGGGAAAAACGAGCATTTGTGTTCTGTTGCTTTCTAATCTCTGTTTTAGCATTTCCAGAAGCCAGAATTTAGGCTGACCTCGAATTCTGTCAGAGTTGTGGGAGCCCTTATGAGAAATTTCCCCCTTTATGAAAACTAAATTTTTGAATATAAAATATGTGCAGAAAAGTATACAGATCATAACCAGACAGCCCATTTCTTCACAAAATAAATGCACCTGTGTGACCACTACCCAGATCAACGCAGACTATTACTCAGAGCCCCATGAATTGCTTCCTTCCCCTTCACTGTCTCCATTTTCCTTGCCAAAGGTAAGTGTTATCCCGACTTCTAACACCATAGATTAGTTTCACCTATTTAAAATTTTTATTGCAATGGAATCATAGAGTATGTATTCCTTTTTGTCTGGCTTCTTTTGCTTCAAGCTGTGTGTGGAATCATCTGTGTTGTTGCATATCCCGGAGTTTTCTTCATTTTTATTGCTGTGTTGAATTCTATTGTATGGATATACCGTAATAGATAATTATCTATTCTGTTGGTAGGCATTCAGGTGGTTTTCAGGTTTGAACTCCTAATAATAAATAAGCTAAATAAGTGATGTGAGAGGGGTGTTTGCTAACACTATGGTGGCGATCATTTGCAATGTTTACGTGTATCAAATGGACACGTTGTGCACCTCAAACCCACACAGTGTTACATGTCAATTACATCTCCATAAAGCTGGGAGAAAATGAAATTATAACTATGTGAAACGATAGAAGTGTTAGCTAAGGCTACAGTGGTGATCATATTGTAATATATAAATGTATCAAATCAGTACATTTTACCCCCTCAACTTACTGAATGTTACATATCAATTATGTCTCAATTAGTAAGAAAGAAAGAAAGAAAGAAAGAAAGAAAGAAAGAAAGAAAGAAAGGAAGAAAGGAAGTTAGTTGAGGGGAAAAAGAATAATGCTGCCATGAACATTCTTCAACATGTCTTTGCTATACATGTGCACACATTTCTGTTGGGTGCATAATTGTGGGAAAATAAAACATTCCTGGATTTTTCAGTGTTCATGTAAAAAGTCCTAGCCATGGAAACAAATACGCTACAAAGTTAGAAAAAACTTTTGTTTTCACTTCTCTTAGAAATATATTCACATACCATAAAGATTAAAGCTATAGCCATTTGGTTCCCTAATGAAGGAGCAAATTGCTCTGATCCAAACGGGTAATGAAACTTCTCTTATCTCCCCCAAAGCCAAAGGGATAGGCACTTGGGTTAGTATCATACTCAGAGACTGGGGCCTTATCTATCTCGGTATTTACATTTCAAGGGTCAATGAGGCCTCACAACACTAGGTCTCACAACAGTAAAGTTTATGTGGCTAATGGTCTCCTGGAGAGATTTTATTTATTTACCAAGTGTCAGGAAGACACACTGTCAGAAGGGGAGAGAGAAACATTTCTTTCTCTTCCCTGGCCTATGGAGAATCCTGCCATTCAGGTATGGAAAATTTCCATTGGCTCTCATTGCGTGGTCCCAGGAGTGAAAACCTGGGGCAAAAGGCGAATTATGGTGGGCAATATACTTTTTATTTACTAAGAAGTAATAAATAAGAAATCTGTTTCTGATCTGGATGACTTCAAGTGTGCGTTTAGGATAAAATTAGTAAACATGAACATTGAAAGCCCCCAGAATAACTAGGAGTAAAGTTGTTGGGTCTTGGAGTCTGTGTATATTTAACCTCAGCAGACATTCCCAAGCCATTTTCCAAAGTGACTGTGCCGACTGAGACTCCCACTGGCAGTGTTCGAGAGATCTATTTGCTCTAAAAAGGTAGGTGTTTTTAGTCATTTTAAATTCTAGCCATTCTGGTGGTTCTGCTGTCTTATTCTTTGTAGTTTTAATTTGATTTTTCCTGATGACCAATTAGGTTGCTCACATTTTTGTACTTTTATTGGCCATTTGGAGTTCCTTCTTACTAAAGAGCAGTGTACATTTTTTGCTGACTTCTCTTTTTTTGGATTGAAGTACAATTTACTTAAAATATTATAGTATTTCAGGTATGTAGCACAGTAATTTGATATTTTTATAGATTATCCTCCACATAAAGTTATAAAATATTGACTATATTCCCTCTGCTGAACATTACATTCTTATCACATCCTTGTAACATTTATTTTACACCTTAGTCCTCTTCACCTGTTTTGTCTCTACCTCCACCCCTCTCTCCTCTTGTAACTACTATATCTGTATTTGTTTCTTTATGGTTGTATTTGTTCATTTGTTTTATTTTTTAGATTCCACATAAAAGTGAAAACACTGTATTTATCTTTCTCTGTCTGACTTATTTCAGTACACACAACACGCCCAGGTCCATTGATGCTGCCATAAATGGAAAAAAAAATTCATTCTTCATTTATGGCTGAATAATATTCCATTGTGTGTGCATGTGTGTGTATACCACATATGTATACATATATATATGCATATATATATTTACACCACAGCTTCTTTATTCATTCTTCTATTGGTGGACACTTAGGTTGCTTCCATATCTTGGCTATTGTAAATAATGTTGCTGTGAAATTGGGGTGCATATATCTGTTTGAATTAATGTTTTCATTTTCTTCAGATATACCCAGGAGTGGATTGGCTGAATAGTATGGTAGTTTAATTTTTTGAGGAACCTCCATACTGTTATTTCCATAGTGTCTGTACCAATTTACATTACAACCAACAGTGTACTAGGAATCCCTTTTCTTCTCATCCAACAATTGTTATTTGTTGTCTTTTTGATGATAGCCACTCTGAAAGGTGTGAGATGATATCTCATTGGTTTGCATTTCCCTAATGTGTCGTGATGTTGAACATCTTTTCATGTGTCTGTTGGCCATCTGTATGTCTTCTTTGGAAAAATGCCCACTTAGGTCCTCTACCCATTTTTTAATCAGGTTGCTTGTTTTTTTGATATTGAGTTATATGTGTTCTTTATATATCTTGTATATTACTCCCTTATCAGATATATCACTTGCAAATATCTTCTACAATTCAGTAGGTGGCCTTTTAATTTTGTTGTTGATTTCATTCACTGTGCAAAAGGTTTTAAGTTTGCAGTAGTCCCATTTGTTTATTTTTGCTTTTCCCTCACTTGCCTGAGGAGACAGATCCAAAACCATATTGTTAAGACCAATGTAAAAGATTGTACTGCTTATGTTTTATTCTAGGACTTTAGGGTTTAAGGTATTATATCTAGGTCTTTAATTATTTTGATTTTATTTTTATATATGCTGTGAGAAAATGTTCTAATTTCATTCTTTTACATTAGCAACCCAGTTTTCACAACACCACTTATTGAAGAGACTGCCTCTTCCCCATTGTATATTCTTGTCCTCTTTGTTGTAGATTTATTGACCATATGTGGGTGTGTTTGTTTCTGGACTCTCTATTCTGTTCCACTGATCTCTCTCTGTGTCCATTTTTGTGCCAGTACCATACTGCTTTTATTACTTTAGTTTTGTAGTATAGACTGAAGTCAGGGAGCATGATACCTCCAGGTTTGTTGTCCTTTCTCAAGATTGCTTGGCTATTTGGGGTCTTTTGTGATTCCATACAAATTTTAGTATTATTTTTTCTAGTTCTGTGAAGAATTTCGTGGGTATTTTGATAAGGATTGCATTAAATCTGTAGATTGCCTTTGGTAGTATGATCATTTTAACAATATTAATTCTTCCATTCCATGATCATGGTATACCTTTCCATTTATTTATATCAGCTTCAGTTTCCTTCATGAATGTCTTATGGTTTTCAGAGTACAGGTCTTTAACCTCCTTGGTTAAGTTTATTTTACTCTTCTTGATTTGATTGTAAATAGAATTATTTTCTTGATTTCTTTTTCTGATAGTTTATTCTTAGTGTCTAGAAATGCAACAGATTTCTATATATTAGTTTTGTATTCTGAGACTTTACTGAATTCATTTATTACTTCAAATAGGTTTTTGGTGGAGTCTTTAGGGTTTTCTACATATAGTATCATGTCATCTACCCAGAGTGACAGTTTTACTTTTCCTTTTTAATTTGGATGCTTTTTATCTTTTTCTTGTCTGATTGCTGTGATTACAACTTCCAATATTATGTTAACTTGAAGTGGCAAGAGTGGGCATCCTTGTCTTGCTCCTGATCTTAGAGGAAAAGGTTTCATCTTCTCACCATTGAGTATAATGTTAGCTGTAGGTTTGTCATAAATGACCTTTATCATGTTGAAATATGTTCCAGCTATACCATTTTGTTGAGAGTTTTTATCATGAATGGATGTTGAATTTTGTCAAAAGCCTTTTCTGCATCTATTCCGATCATGTGATTTTTATCCTTCATTTTGTTAATGTGGTGTATCACTTGATTGATTTGCAGATATTGAATAATCCTTGCATCCCTGGAATAAATCTGACTTGATCATGATGTTTGATCCTTTTTATGTACTGTTGAATTTGATTTGCTAATATTTTGCTGAGGATTTTTGCATCTGTGTTCATCAGGGATACTGGCTTGTAATTTTTTTTTTTGTACTGGTTTTTGTAACAGGGTAATGCTGGCTTTAGGATGAATTTGGAAGTATTCTTTCGTCTTAAATTGTTTGGAATAGTTTGAGAAGGATAGGTATTTACTCTTCTTTAAATTTTTAGTAGAATTCCCCTGTGAAGCTGTCCAGTCCTGAACTTTTGTTTCTTGGGAGTTTTTTGATTACTGATTCAATTTCAATACTAGTAACTGGTCTGTTCAGATGTTCTATTTCTTTGTGATTCAGTCTTGGAAGATGGTATGTTTCTTCTAAGTTGTCTAAATTGTTGGCAAATAACTACTTGTATTATTCTCTTATGATTGTTTATAATTCTTTGACATCAATTGTAAATTTTCTTTCATTTGTAATTTTGTTTATTTGGGCCCTCTCTCTTTTTTTCTTAATGAATCTGGCGAAAGGTTTATCAACTTTATCTTTTCAAAGAACCATTTATTAGTTTCATTGATCTTTTCTATTTTTTGTCTCTATTTTATTTATTTCCTCTCTTACCTTTATTATTTCTTCCTTCTACTGACTTTATTTGTTCTTCCTTTTCTAATCTGTTTTGATAGAAAGTTAGGTTGTTTATTTGATATTTTTCTTGTTTCTTTAGATAGGCCTATATCACTCTACACTTCCCTCTGAGAACTGGTTGTGCAGTGTATCATTGATTTTGGAAAGTTTTATCTCCACTTGCATTCATCTCAAGGTAACTTCTGATTTCCTCTTTAATTTCTTCATTGAGCTAGTCATGTTTGGTAGCATGTTGTTTAGTCTCTGTGTGTTTGTGTTTTTTTCCATTTTTCTTCCTATAGTGATTTCTAGTTTCATATGTTTGTAGTCAGAAAAGATGGTTGATATAATTTCAGTCTTTTAAAATTTGTTGAGACTTGTTTTGTGGCCTAGAATGTGATCTATCCTAGAGAAATTTCCATGTTCACTTGAAAAGAATGTATATTCTGCTGTTCTTGGATAAAATGTTCTGTAGATGTCTATTAAGAGCATGTAGTCTAATGTGTCATTTAAGCCCACTGCTTCTTTATTGATATTCTGTCTGGATGATTTACCTGTTGGTGTAAGTGGGATTTTAAAGTCCCCTACTATTATTGTATTGCTGTCAATTTTTCCCCTTATGTCTGTTAGTATTTGTTTTATATGTTTAGGTGCTTCTATATTAGGTACATATATTTTTATGAGTGTTATAGCTTCTTCTTGGATTGACTCCTTTATCATCATATAATGCCCTTCTTTGTCTTTTATTATAGACTTTTAAAAAATGTCTATTTTGTCTGATATGAATATTGTTACTCCAGCTTTCTTTTCATTTCCATTTGCATGGAATATCTTTTTTCCATCCTTTCAGTCTGTGTGTGTCTTTAGATCTGAAATGAGTCTCTTGTAGGCAGTGTATAGGTGGATCTTGTTTTTTTTATTCATTCAGCTACTCTATGTCTTTTGATTGACACATTTAGTCCATTTACATTTAAAGTGATTATATTAATATATAGTATGTACTTATTGTCATCGTTTTACTTGTTTTCTGGTTTTTTTTTTTTAGTTCTTCTCTGTTCTTTTTCTTTTAGCCTCTTTCCTTGTTCATTGATGATTTTCTTTAGTGTTATGTTTGGCTTCCTTTCTCTTTGTTTTTCTATTGTAGGCTATTGATATTTGATTGCCATGAGGTTTATATATATCGACCTATAACTATATCTACTTGTTTTAAACTAATAGTCATTTAAGTTTAAACACATTCTAAAAGCTCAACATTTTAACCTGTTACCACCCCCTGCCCCAATATTTTATGTTTTGGTGTCATATTTTACATCTTTATTTGTACCCTTAACTGTTTCTTGTAGTATAGTTGATTTTACAATTTTTGTCTTTTAACTTTCTTACTAGCTAATTTAAGTGGTTGATTCACTGCCTTTATCAGTGTGATTTTCCCTTTATATATTTCCTTATTTCTTTTTATAGCCTTTTCATTTTTGCTTAATAAAGACCCTTTAACATTTCTTGTAAGACCAATTTAGTGGTGATGATCTCTTTTAGTTTTTGCTGGTCTGGGATACTCTCTTTCCTTCAATTCTGAATGATAACCTTGTTGGGTAGAGTATCCTTATTTGTAGATTTTTTCCTTTTAGCACTTTAAATATGTCATGCCAATCCTTTCTGGCCTGTGTAGATTCTGTTGGAAATCAGTTTATAGCCTATGGGGATTCCTTTGTATGTAGCTAGCTGTTTTTCACTTGCTGACTTTAAAGTTATCTCTTTAACTTTTGCCATTTTAATTATGATGTATCTTGGTGGGGGTCTCTTTGGGTTTATCTGCTTTGTGTTCTCTTTCTTCCTGGACCTGTATATCTATTTCCTTCTTCAGGTTAGGGAAGTTTTCAGCCATAATTTTGTCAAATGTATTTTCTGCCTCTTTTTCTCTCTCTTCTCCTTCTGAGACTCATATAATGAGAATGGTAGTATGGTTGATGCTGTCCCCAAAGTCCCTTAAGCTGAAACTATCCTTGTTAAAATTTTTTTCTTTTTGCTGCATTGAATGAGTGATTTCTACTGTTGTGCCTCCTAAGTCCTTATGTGTTCTCTATCACCTAATCTGCTATTAATTCTATCTATTGTATTTTTCATTTCAGTTATTTTTTAGATCTTATTGGTTCTTTTTAATATTTTCTACTTCTTTTTTGAAGTTCTCACTGTGTTCCTATATTCTTTTCCAGAGTTAATTGAGCATTTTTATTACTATTGCTTTAAACTTTTTATCAGTTAAATTATTTATCTCCATTTCTTTAGCTTTGTGTGTGTGTGTATATATATTTATCTTATTCTTTTGTTTGAAATATATCACTCTGTTTTCTCATTTTGTTTGATTTTTTTCTGTTTGTCACTATGAAATTAAGTGAAACAGTTACCTATCTTGGTCTTGAAGGCATGTCTTTGTGTGGGAACATTACTTTGCAGTCTGTATCTGCCCAGTGGTTTTGGTGGGAGAGCTGGATCTGAGATGAATATGGACTGTGTCTTCTCCCAGGGTGTGCTGGTGGCCACTGTCTTGGTGGGAGTAGGTCTGGAGTCAGAACACCATGCAAGCCTGGGCTTCTCTCAGGCTTGGTGGCTGTTGCCACCCTGTCTGGGGGATGGGCTAGGGCCCAAGGGGCTGGAGCCATAGTTCTGAGCTGGCTCTGCTTCTCCCTGGTGCATATAATGGTAGTCTCCACTTTGACCAGTGGTGGGGCCTGAGGTTCTGGAGCTGCAGTTCTGAGGGAGCTTCACTTCTCTCTGATGTGAAAATTGTCAGACTCCACCTTGATGGGAATCAGTGCCGGAGCAGGAGTGGCTGCAGCAGTGGCCCATTGCAAGCTGGGTTGTGGGCTGGGGCAGTCCTAGCAGGCTGGCCAAAGCAACATGAAGTTTTTAATCTGCCTTAGTCCTGGGACTTGGAGAACAATCTTCAAGAGTGGAGTCTTGGTTTTCTGCAACTATCTGGTAAGCTCCATGGGTTTTCAAACCAGCCAAGGGAGCTTGTCTTCCTAGTGCCAGACTCCAAGGCTGGGGTGCCCAACATGGTGCTTGAGGCCCTTTGCCCCTTGTGGAGAATCCTCAAGCCTGTGATATCCACCTCCTCTTCTGGGTCACCCACCTGTGGTGTGGGTTCTGACTAGACTGCTTCTCCTCCCCTTGTCCACACTCATGTGGTTCTGTCTTTATAACCTTGGTTGTAGAAGAGATATTTATATAGTCTGCAGGTCATTCTCAAAGAGAGCTGCTCTATATGTAGTTGTAATAAGCCTGAATATTAATAGATATTTACACAAAATACATGTTGAGATTTTGGCTGGAATTGCATTGAGCCTATGAAACAATTTTGGGAGAATTGATATCTCTGCAAATTTGAGTCTTCCTGTCCATGAACATGGCATGTTCTCTATTTTTACCTTTAAAAATTTTAAATTTTGAAAATTTAATTTCTTGTTTTCTGAAATAATTGACTTTTAATCCAAACCCTTGTTACATTCACATAATAATTATACTAACATTAATTATAATAATTCATCTATAGATACTTTTATTTTCTACATGTATAATCAGGTGGTCTGACAGTAATAACAGTTTTATTTCAAAGTATCCTTATATTGTTCCCAATCATAGGGGTACATCTTTCAATATTTCACTATTAAGATGATTTTATTATAGGATTTTTATAGATACTCGTTATCAGGTAGAGGAGGTGCCCTTCTATTCCTAGTGTGTTATAAGTTTTTAAAAATTATATGTTGATATGGGATTCTATATCTTTTTATGCACCTATTGAGACAATCATATTTTTCCTTTATTCAGTTAATGCGGTACATTATATTAATTGATTCTCAGGTATTAAACTGACCTTGCATGTTTTAGTCCTTGCATTGCTGGACTAAAAGCAATGTGATAATGATGTATCATCTTTTTTATATATTGCTGGATTTGATTTGCAATTTTTTCTGTTTTTTTGCATCTTTGCTTATGAAATAGGTTGACTTAATGTATAACCTATTTTGGTAAATGTTCCTTGTATTCTTGAAAGAGTACAAAGTCTATAATTCAGGTGTTCTAGATATGCTAATTACTTCAAATAGCTCATAAGTTCATTTTAATAGATCTTTGCTCTATAAGTTACTGAGACAAGTATAATAGGCTCCTAATATTATAGTGGATTTGCATTTTTATCCTTTTGGTTACTCCAATTTTGCTTTATACATTCTGAGGCCATGTTATTAGATAATACAAATCTAAATTTTAAATATCTTTGTGGTGAATCGACTCTTCCATTCTAGAAAGTGTGAAAGTGTCTCCTTTAATTTTTAGTAATGCTTTTTGCTTAAAATCTTGGTTGCCTGCTATTGTAGCTACAATAGCTTTTAGTTAGTGCTTATAAGTTATACCTTATTTACCTTTATATTTCAAACCTATAAGACATTAGCACTATTGTTTAATAAGTTCATGTTCATTTGTATTTATCCACATATTTACACACATCTTGCTTTTCTCTCCTTCCTGCATCACTACACTTCCAACTGTGATCATTCATTCCTTCTGAAGAACCCCTTTAATATTTCTTTGCATGGGCTTCTGCTAAAGATGAATTCCCTTAGTTTTGTTTGTTTGAAATGACTGTTTTACATTTATTTCTGAAGAACGATTTGCTAAGTATGCCACTTTAATTTGGCTGTTATTTTCCTTTTGTATTTTAAAGATACAGTTTCATTGCCTTTGGCTTTCATGGTGTACACTGAGAAATATCTTAAATCCTATCTCTGTTCCATTGAATATAAGGATTTTTTTCTCTGCTCATTTAAAAAATATTCTTTGTCTTTATTTTAATAAAATGTACTCAGATTGTTTATTATTTTGTTGTTGTTGTTATTCCTGCTTTGGGTTCATTGTACATTTTGAATCTGTGGATTTATATCTTGAGTTGGAAATTTTTGAGAAAAGTTCTAGATGCATAGCCTAACTACTGTTCTATTCTATTCTCCCTCTTTCCTCTCCTTCTGGTACTCCAGTTATAGTTTCAGCATGTCTTTCATGTACCTTATGCCTTTTCTCTGCATTTTAAGTCTTTTTGCCTTTTTACGTCATTTTGAATCTTTTTTCCTGACATATCTTCTAGTTCATTAAATCATTGTTAGCTGTTGCTAATCTGTTTGTAAGATCATCCATTGAATTCTATTTGCAGGGTTTTTTTGGCTGTAGAATTTCAATGTGATTTTTATTTCATACTTTTCTATCCTTTGTCATTTTTCTCTATCTTATTAAATATATTGGATATATCATCAGCATTTAAAAATCTCTTTGTGTTTTTGTTTCCTTTTTGTGAAATTGTGGAGATAATTTATGGTTCTTGGCCCTGTCTTTCTCTAGTAAAGACTTCCTTTTGTTTCTGACAAGCAGTTAGGCTAAAGGTGGATTGTGTTAATCAGAAAGTGAACCAAGTCAAAGCTGGCCTTCAGTCCTTGAGGCTGGTCTATATCCAGTACACTCTTTCTCCCTAAGCTTTAGTTCTTTGTCCTGACAACCGAGAGCTGGGGGTGTTTACCAGGGCCTCTCTCCTATGACTAGCCACTGCCCCCAAGATCTATAAAACTGCTGAAAGCTCAGCTCAGCCTTTTAGCTTCTCAGCCTCTGCTTCATTCTTTTCTTCTGAGTCTCTCAGCCACTAAATTGATTTGACACATCTCATGGGAAACAGTCAAGTACATGTTTACCTCTCTGAACTTCCTTTCTCTCCAGAATCTTAGCCCCATGTGCCCCATTATTTATTACAATGAACTGGCTGACACAATTGTGAGGCTTGGAGGTCTCTACAAAACTGTCTCCACATTGAATGCTGGAGCCTGAAGACCACAGATAGGCCATCAGCAAGACTGTGATCAGGCTGGAAACCCAGAAGCATGAGTTGGAACCCTACAATGGCAGACTGAAACTTGTGTCTGTTCTTGTTGCCTCTGACCTTGATGATAAGGGCATATTGCTCAAGCCAGAGCCCTCATCACAGAGCTTTACATACACACCTAGCCTAGTAATCAAGGAAGATCCAAAGTGAAGAGAGAGCAACCACAGGCCCAGGTGCTACTTTATGCCAATGAAGTAGATCAGCAGATTAGCAGTAATGAGATGAGTGTAGAGGTCCCAGAATGTAGAACTATTTTACAGTTTCTTCCCTTCTGCTGCCTGGGTTCTCTGAATGCAGGGAAGGCCTAGTCTCTTTAAATGGCTTCTACTAAATTAAGTCTGGACCAGTCAGAATATCGTCCTTTTTGATTAACTGAAAATTTAGTGATTTGGGACTTTGATGACATAGGCAAAATCTCATTACAGCAGCACCAGGACTAGTGTTTGACTGAATAACTAGGAGAAGAATAACTACTACTTATTCCTATGGCTGCTCCCTCCCTTTCATCTTCAAACTCTCATTTGTAGCCTATCTAACTGGAAACACACTAGCAAGGGAGTTCTGGGGAATTCAGCCCAGCCAAGTTGACACCTCACAAAGCCATCAAAATGTGTACTATAACGAACTTTACATCTCATGTACGCTCCTATAGATACACCCATGCACCTCCTCCTTACACCTCCATGTCTCTGATCTTACAGTTTTTCTCCTTCTAGGCCCTTAACCAGACAGCCAAGTTACTCACCATTGCTCACCAACATGTTCTAACCTTCAGTTACTTCTCTAACCTTCAGTGACTTCTCTCTCCACAAAGTGAGTGAACTGTCCAAAATACTGCCCATTGGGAAGATTCACTTTCACTGATGTCTTTCAGGGCCAACCCTGTTTGCTTTTACATGCCAAATGAACAATCTGTAAAGCAAGCTCAGTATTTTTTTTTCTCCTCCATCAGTTGGTTCTAAGGGATCACACATAAGGCCTAGGTGTCAGCTGAGGGAAAGGAGCTAGTGCCCTAGTGGTGGATGACATCAAGATCCTACCTGTGCTGTCTGGTTCTGCTTAAACCCAATACCAACTTAACTACATATATCTTGCAATGGATTCCTGTTGGACACTCCTAACTTTGGTGGGTCTGACAGAACTCAGCTCATGTTGGGACATTTTGGTTTTATGGTACCTTGATGTCCCATGGTCACCTTCTCTGTTTCTTTCTTTTTTTTTTAATTTTTAGTTTTTGGTTGCATTGGGTCTTCATTGCTGCACACAGGCTTTCTCTAGTTGTGGCGAGTGGGGGCTACTCTTCATTGTGCGTTCAGGCTTCTCATTGCCGTGGTTTCCCTTGTTGCAGAGCACAGGCTCTAGGCATGCAGGCTCAGTAGTTGTGGCACATGGGCCCTAGAGTGCATGGGCTTCAGTAGTTGCGGCGCGTGGGCTGAGTAGTTGTGGCTCGTGGGCTTAGTTGCTCCATAGCAGGTGGGATCTTCCTGGACCAGGGATTGAACATGTATCCCCTGCATTGGCAGGCAGATCCTTAACCACTCTGCCACCAGGGAAGTCCATCTGCTCTGTTTCTATGAACATGTTTTCTTTACAGAGTTTCTTCACTACAAGTGGCATGACCTTCCTTGCTTGGGAGTCCAAGGGATCTACATTGAGATATGGAATTAGGATGTCTGAGTTGATGCACCTGAAAACCTTGAATTCCCCGAACCCTCTTGTCTTGAAAAAGAGGTTCAGAGTCCTGTTTCAGCTCAACCATTTCAGGCAGCAGATTTGTGGAGTTTGAGAATTCATTTTCTTTAGAGCCTGCTGCTCTTATAACTAAGCCCTGAACCTACTCTTCAACTTTTTCTGCCCTCTAGCTGCAGAAGAGTTTTAAAATGTTGATAAGGATGTCCTCTACCTTTTACACCTTTCCTTACGCTGGCAATTAATCACCCCCAGCCCTTCACTGTCTTTCTCCAAAATATTAAAAAAAACCCTCAACAGCCATTGTAGCATCCTTAAAATTTCCCTGTATTTCTCAATGTTTGATACATTGTTACCACTAGTGCATATTTCCCCTCTACTATCTCATTCCAGTTTATTATCAGTGAAAGTTTTAACAATTGCATTGCCACCTCATACCTAAAGCTTTGAAGTAAACTGTGAGGTATAGATTTGCACAGAGCAAATTAATTGGTGAGTTCTCTAAAGATCAAACCTAGTGGGGGAGTAAAGGAAATATGACTGAGCAGAGGGAGGAGTTGAAATACAATGCAGTTGCAATCAAGACCTCAGCCAAACTTACAAGGTGTTCTGCTGTGAGTAAGGCTCTTTAGAATTGAGTTGTATTGGGATAAGAATGCTGGGTCACGAGGAGGGGGAAGGGTAAGCTGGGACAAAGTGAGAGAGTGGTAGTGTATATATGGACATATAAACACTACCAAATGTAAAATCGATAGCTAGTGGGAAGCAGTTGCATAGCACAGGGAGATCAACTCGGTGCATTGTGACCAGTTAAAGGGGTGGGATAGGGAGGGTGGGAGGGAGGGAGATGCAAGAGGGAAGAGATATAAGGATATATGTATATGTATAACTGATTCACTTTGTTATAAAGCAGAAACTAACAAAAAAAAAATTAACTTTCCAAAAAAAAAGAATGCTGGGTCTTTTCACTCCCTCATCATGTTAGTCATTGGATGGTGCACCCCGCCCCCCCCAACCCCGGAAGGGACATGACCTGAGATGAGGTGGCTCTCTTTAGCTGGTGACAAGTCCCTGAAAAGGACTCAGCTGAAAGCTGAATGCTGCTAAAACTCTAAGCAGCTTGGATAGTGAGTATTTCAGTGCCAGAGTGGGGCCTATAGGAAGTGTACCATGATATCCACTATAGTAGTTTTCTGAAGCACGCAAACAGATTTTTAAAATATCTTTTCAATATTAGTTATTCTTAGTGGGATGGTTGGTCTGAAGTAAGCTAATCTGCCAATGCCTAATGTGAAACTCTACTTCCTACCACTTCATTTTGCTTCAACTATATACTTTAAGTCCTTTTTTATTTCACTTGCAAGACATTAATGGATTTAATACAATAATAAAACTACCAATCCAAGAAAAAAATTATTTTCATATTTTCTTCTCTTTCTGTGTGCTTTTCTACTGTTGACCTGCCAGAACCACCTTTGTTTGATCTCTCTCTAACTCTGAACCCTTTCATTTCTAGGGTACAATCTTGATTTTCTTTTCCCTTCATCTGTTACTTCCCATTTCAGTCATTCAAATTATTTCCCCACTTTCTTTGGGAATTCGAGTTATTTCTCCATTTTTTGTTTGCAGATTGTTGTGGAAATTTGTCTACTTACTCTTATTCCTTTTGGATTTCTTAAGCAAGGTGACTGCTTATAAAAATTATAACAAAAGAGGACAAAATACCTTTGTATATTTCTTAACAAACATTCAGTAGCCTTCAATGTAGTGCTTGGACTAGAAAACTTACAGTGCCAGTAGGGATGGACAACTTGACACAGACTTATAGTTTATGTTAGGATTTCTACCTACACCCACTTATATCTAATAAGTTATAATTATTATGTTACCCTATGTTGCAGCCTTAAATTTCACTTATGTTATTGATGGTTAATAAAGTAAATAATAGAGTCTGAATTATGAATAGAAATACCTTAACAACTTACTTTAAGAAATAAATGAAGTATGTGGGGCTCTCTACTTGGAGAGTGCCAGCATTTAATATATAGAAACCACATCAACCAGTTATTTGTGGTACAGGTGATGTTACAGTCATTGAGAAATCAGAATTTTCATCTCACTTCTCTTGGAAAGAACTAGCTAAGACATGGATAGATAAGCAGAAGTATGGAGAGGGGGATTAATGTTCATCCTTTCAAACCCCTAATATTTGCTTAGGTTTGTATCCTCATAGCTCCTCAGCTCACTATCCTCTCACTAGTTCCTTCCTTGAAACTGAGAAAAAGAAGCATTTATGGCCCTTGTGTTTGAGGGTTATATTGCTAAGACTATGAGACCAAAAAAAAAAAAAAAAAAAAAAAAAAGAGATAAAACAAAAAAACTCCAGAGACTAAACCCAAAGAACTTTGTGATAGCAACAAAGTTTAAAAAATATCTCACAAAGTTTATATATTTATCTTCCCTCATGCTAATATGTTAATTAAAATTCCCATTAGAATTCTTGCCTCTGTGTTTATGCCTAAGGCTGTAGAATGTATATTTGTTGGGTACAACCCTAGCATCCATTTTCCTTTTTTTCTTAATGATTCTGCATTTCCCCTCTGTGTAGTTTGAGCAGGACTGACCCCTAGCCCCAAGCTCTCAAATACAGATGGATCCCTGATTGCCTTAATTTAATCAGCCCATCTTAATACTAGGCAGTAGTGATTGGCTTAGAGATGAAACTGAGACTCAATTAAGGCTAATGAGATAGGAGAAGGAGGCTTTTTTTTTTTTAACATCTTTTGGGAAGGAAACTTCCTCATCATTCCATGAGAGCAACCAAAAAAAAAAAAAAGAAAAGAAAAAAGAAAAGACAAATACTCTTTCGTGTGTTGGTCTTAAAATAGGAAACATTACTGGCAACCATCTTGCTGCCATTAGGAGAACCACAAGGGTACTTTTGTTAGGATGAAGCCAACATTGTATGCAGAAGGAAGTTGGATTTTTGTGACATTGCTGAGCTGTGGCATCAAGAGGTGTCAGAATTAGAGGTGGCCAAGAAGGCAGAGTACATAGACCCTGAACTCACTATCTCTCACAGACACACAAAACTCAGAACTACTTACAAAGCAACTATCTATGAGAATGACCTGAAGGCTAGCAGAAAAGATTTTCCACAACTAAAGACAAAAAGAAGGAACCACAGTGAGACAGGTTGGAGGGGTGGAGATACGGTAGAGTCAGGGCCCATAGTTCCAGGTCAGAGATCCACAAATGGAAGAAATATCACAATCATAGAGGTCCTCCCCAGGGAGTGAGGAGTCCAAGCCCCACATTGAGCATGCCAGCCTGGAGTTTCTGCATTGGAGAGACAAGCCCTAAGAATGCCTAGCTTTGAAAACTAGCAGGGCTTGAGTATGGGAGAGCTGGAGAGATATAGGAAAGAAGGACTCCACTCCTAAAGGGCACTTGCAAAATCTCATATTCTCTGAGTCCTATGCAGAGGCAGTTGTTTGAAAGGAGCCGGTGTCAGACCCACATGTTGATCTTGGAGAGCCTTCTGGAAAGGTAGGAGGCAACTGGGACTCCTTCTGAGAATGGAGATGTTGGTAGCAGCCAGTTTAGGGAGCTTGTTCTACCACATAGACACCAGTGTTGGCAAATGCCATTTTGGAATCCTCCTTCTAGCCTATTAGTGCTGGGGGCTTAACTGCCAAGCAATGGATTGGTGCCAGTCCTGAGATCCAGGTCCCTGGCCATGCAGACATCTCTGTAGGGGCCAGGACCTGCCCTCCAGTAGGCTGGCAACAGTCTCAAGACCCTAGCCACTCCTGCCAGGCTTCATAGCCAGCCATGCCTGGACCATCAGTGGGCCAGCAGCCACTGCACAAGGCAGGGTCTGGCACCAACTGGGCTGGGACCAACCCTGCCTGTTAGCACACACACACACAGTGGTCAGCCTCACTACAACAGAAGGGCCCATGCAGCCAAAAGAGGGTCACCCCTAGAGCATATAGCTCTGGTGACCAGAAGGGAGAGTGATGCTGGATCCCATAGGACATCTCCTACATAAGGCCACTTTTCTAAGATCAGGAAACATAACTGACAGACGCGATAGAAATCTACACAGAGAACTAGGCAAAATGAGAAGACAGAGGAATATATTCCAAAGGAAGGAACAAGGCAAAAGTTCAAAAAAGGAACTAAAAAAAGTGGAAATAAGCAATCTAACCAATAATGTTTTAAGTTAATGATCATAAAGATGCTCACTGAACTTGGGAGAAGACTGGATGAACACAGGGAGAATTTCAACAAAGAGTTAGAAATGTTAATAAAAGAGCCCAACAAAGTTGAAGAATACATTAACTGTAATTAAAAATACACTAGAAGGAATAAACAGTAGATTAGATCATACAAAGGAATAGATCAGTGATGTGGCTACTGTATCACCCAAGCTGAATAGCAAAGGAAAAAAGAATTTAAAAAAGAGGATAATTTAAGCTCCAGGACACATCAAGCATACTAATCCCTCTATTTTGAGTGTCCCTGAAGGAGAAGAAAGGAAGGGGCAGAAAACTTATGTGAAAAAATAATAACTGAAAACAGACATCCAGGTCCAAAAAGTACATAGTGTCCCAAACAAGATCAACCCAAAGAGGTTCACACGAAATTAAAATGGCAAAAATTAAAAATAAAGAGAGATTCTTAAAAGCAGTAAAAGAAAGGCAATTAGTTATGTATAAGGGAATGCCTATAAGACTATGAGCTGACTTTATAGCAGAAAGTTTGCAGGCCAGAAGGGTTTATATTCAAAGTAATAAAAGGAAAACACATATAACCAAGAATACTCTGCACAGCAAGGAGAAATAAAGAGTTTTACAGACAGCTAAAGCTAAGAGTCCAACACCACTTTACAAGAAATGCTAAAGGAACGTCTTTAAATGGAAAAGAGAAGGCCACAACTAGAAATATGAAAATTATGTAAGAAAATAATCTCATTGGCAAAGGTAAATATATGGTGAAGTTAGTAGATCAACTAACTTAGAAATATAGTAGGAAGGTTTAAAAGACAAAAAGAGTTAAATCATCTATATCCACAATAAGTAGTTAAGGACTCAACAAAACAAAAAGATGCAAAATATGACATCAAAGACACTAAACATGGTGATGAGTAGTAAAAATATAGGGCTATTAGAATGTATTCTAACTTAAGAGATTATCAACTGAAACTAATCACACACACATACACACACATACACACACACACACATATACATCTATATCTATATATACATCTATATCTATATCTAAATATGTTGTTATATATGAACCTCATGGTAACCACAAACCAAAAACCTATAATAGATACCCATGCAAAAAAGAGAAAGGAATCCAAAATTAACACTAAAGATAGTCATCAAACCACAAGGTAAGAGAGTAAAAAAGTAAAAAGGAACAAAAAAGAACTAAAAAACAACTAGAAACATTAACAAAATGGCAATAATTATACACTTATCAATAATCATTTAAAATGTAAATGGACTAAATACTCCAATCAAAATACACAAAGTGGCTAAATGAATAAAAAACAAGACCTATCTATATGTGTCCTATAAGAGACTCATTTTGGATCTAAAGACACACACAGACTGAGAGTGAGGGGATGAAAAAAGGTATTCTGTGAAAAAGGAAATGAAAAGAAAGCTGGGATAGCAATACTTATATCAGACAAAATAGACTTTAAAACAAATACTGTAACAAGAGACAAAGGACATTACATAACGATAGCGAGATCAATCCAACAAGAAGATATAACAATTGTAAGTATATAGGCACTCAATATAGGAGTACTTAAATACGTAAAGCAAATATTAACAAACAAAAAGGGAGAAATTGACAGTAATAAAATAATAGTAGGGAACTTTAACACCTCACTTACACCAATGGATAGATCATCCAGACAGAAAATTAGTAAAGAAAGAGTGGTCTTAAAGGACACACTAAATCTGATGTACCTAATAGAGATATACAGAATATTCCATCCCCAAACTACAGATAGAACATTCTTCAGGATATATCACATGTTAGGCCACAAAACAAAAGTCAATAAATTTAAGAAGATTTCAATCATATCAAACATCTTTTCCAATGACAATGATATGACTAGACATCAACTACATTAAAAAGAAAACTAAAAATAACAAAACATGTGGATTCTAAACAACATGTTTCCAAACAACAAATGGGTCAACGAAGAAATCATAGAGGAAATAAAATACCTGGAGACAAGCAAAAATGGAAACACAACAACCCCAAATCTATGGAACAGAGTACAAGCAATTCTCAAGGGAAGTTTATAGCAATATAAGCCTACCTCAGGAAACAAGAAAAATCTTAAATAGACAATCTAACTTTACAAGTTACTACCAACACCACAGAAACACAAAGACTCATAAGAGATTACTGGGAACAATTATATGCCAATAAAATAGATAACCTTGAAGAAATGGATAAATTCCTAGAAGCATACAATTTCCCAAGAATGAATCAGAAATAAATAGAAAACATCCACAGACCAATTACCAGCAATGAAATTGAATCAGTAATCAAAAAAACCTCAACAAAAGTCCAGGACCAAATTGTAAGGAAGAGTTATCACTTATGCTTCTCAAACTATTCCAAACAACTGAAGAGGAGGGAATGATTTTGAACTCATCCTATAAGACCAGCATCACCCTGGTACAAAAATTAGACAAAGACACCACAAAAAAGAAAATTATAGGCCAGTGTCACTGATGAACATAGATGAAAATTTCTCAACAAAATATTAGCAAACCAATTTCAACAATACATTAAAAGGATCACTCACTTTGATCAAGTGGGATTTATCTCAGAGACGGAAGGATGGTTCAATATCCATAAATCCATCACCATGATACACCACATTAACAAAATGAAAGATAAAATGCATATGATCTTCTCAATAGATGCAGAAAAAGTATTTGACAGAAATTCAACATCCATTCATGATAAAAATTCAACAGAGTGGGTATAGAGGAAACACACCTTAACATAATGAAGGCTATATGGCAAACCTATAGCCAATTATACTCAACAATAAAAAAATGAGAACATTTCATCTAGGAGCAGGACCAAGACAAGGATACCCACTCTCACCATTTATATTCAACATAGAATTGGAAGTCCTAACCACAGCAATCAGACAAGAAAAAGAAATAAAAGCCATCCAAATTAGAAAGAAGTAAAACTGTCACTATTTGCAGATGACATTTTACTATATAAGAAAACCGTAAAGTCTCCACCAAAAAACTGTTAAAAGTAATACACAAATTCAGTAAATTTGAAGGATACAAAATCAACATACAAAAGTAAATTGTGTTTCTATACACTAACAAAAAACTATCAGAAAGGGAAATTAAGAAAATAATCTCATTTACCATTGTATCAAAAAGAATAAAATTCCTAGGAATAAATCTAACCAAAGACGTAAAAGAATTGCTCTCTGAAAACTATAATACACTGGTGAAAGAAATTGAAGATGATACAAACAGTTATACTGTGCTCACGTACTGGGAGAACTAATATTGTAAAAATTACCATACAACCTCAGGCAATCTACAGATTCAATGCAGTCACTCTCAAAACACCAATGAAATTTTTCACAGAACAAGAACAAATAGTTTTAAAATTTGTATGGAAACACAAAAGACTCTGAATAACCAAAGCAATCTTGAGAAAGAAGAATAAAGCTGGAGGTATCATGCTTCTTGGTTTCAAATGATACCACAACACTACAGTAATTAAGACAGTATGGTACCGGCAGAAAAACAGACACATAGATCAATGGTATAGAAAAGAGGGCCCTGGAATAAACCTATGCTATATGATCAATTAATCTATGACAAAGTGGGAAGAATATACAATGGGGAAAATATAATCTCTTCAATAAATGGTGTTGGGAAACTGAACAGTTACATGCAAAAGAATCAAACTGGTCCACTTTCTCACATCACATACAAAAATAAGTTCAAAATGGATTAAAGATTTAAATGTATGACCTGAAACCACAAAACTCTTAAAAGAAGACATAGGCAGTACACTTTTTGACATAGGTCTTAGCAATATTTTTTGGATCTTTCTCCTCACGCAAGGACAATAAAAGGAAAAAACAAACAAATGGGATTACATCAAACAAGAAAGCTTTTGCACAGAGAAGGAAACTATCAACAGAATGAACGGTAACCTACTGAGTGAGAGAGGATACTTCTAAATGATATGGTTGATAAAGGGTAAATACCTAAAATATACAAAGAGCTCACAGAACTGAACATCAAAAAAATAAGCAACTTGACTGTAAAATGGGCAGAGTATCTGAATAGACATTTTTCCAAAGAAGATATACAGATGGCCTAAAGACACATGAAAAGATGCTCAAAATCACTAATCATTAGGAAAATGCAAATCAAAACCACAATATCATCTCATACCTGTCATAATGGCTATCAGCAAAAAGACAACAAATAACAAATATTGGCAAGGATGTGTAGACGACAGAACTTTCATGCACTGTTGGTGGGATTGTACATTGGTGCAGCCACTATGGAAAACAGTATGGAGTTTCCTCGAAAGATTAAAAGTAGAACCGCCATATGATCCAGCAATTTTACTTCTAGATGCTTACCTGAATAAAACAGAAGCATTAATTTGAAAAGATGTATGCACACTAATGTTTATTGCAGCATTATTTATAAAAGCCAAGATATGGAAGCAATCTAAGGGCCCACTGGTAGATGAGTAAATAAAGGAAATGTTATATATATATATATATATAATGGAATATATATATATACACATAACAGAATATTACTCAGCCATTAAAAAAATGAAATCTTGCCATTTGTGACAACATGAATGGACCTAGAGGGTATTATGCTAAGTGAACTAAATTAGACAGTGAAAGAAAAGTACCATATCATCTCACTTACATGTGAAATCTAAAGACAAAACAAACAAAACAAAATGAAAGGAGACTCGTAGATACAGAGAACAAATGGGTGGTTTCCAGAAGGGAGGAGGTGGTAAGGGGTGAGGCAAACTAGGTACCGGGGATTAAGAGTTAAAAACCTCCAGTCATAAAATAAATAATCCACAGGCATGTAAAATACAGTATAAGGAATATGATCAATAATATCATAACAACTTTGTATGGGGACAGATGGCTACTAGATTTACCATGGTGATCATTTCATAATGCATGTAAATGTCAAATTACTATGTAGTACATCTGAAACTAACATAATATTGTACTTCAACTATATTTAAAAAAAAAGAGGTACCTGGCATATCAGTGCACTTCTGAGTTTCATTAAGCAACACATTTTGTATTTTTTAAAATAAATAAATAAATTTATTTATTTATTTATAGCTGTGTTGGGTCTTTGTTGCTGCATGTGGGCTTTCTCTAGTTGTGGTGAGCGGGGGTTACTCTTTGTTGTGGTGCGTGTGCTTCTTATTGCGGTGGCTTATCTCATTGCAGAGCATGGGCTCTAGGCACGTGGGCTTCAGTAGTTGTGGTGTACAGGCTCACTAGTTGTGGCACATGGGCTTAGTTGCTCTGCAGCATGTGGGATCTTCCTGGACCAGGGCTTGAACCCGTGTCCCCTGCATTGGCAGGCAGATTCTTAACCATTGTGCCACCAGGGGAACCCAGCACATTCTGTTTTAATTAATATAGTGGTATTGAATTTTATGCTGCTTGCAACCAAAAGTAGTCTCACTAAAATTGGTGGATCCCATCAATCTCCCAGTAAAAGTTGTCAGTGCCTTGCCTAAATCTCTTCATCTACCTGCATCATTGTTGGATTCTTAAGAATGTAATTCTTTGCGTAAGGGCCTTCTTTAATCACAGGATCACGTTTAGTGACCTAGTAGTCTCATTTTAAAATGTACATAGACACAGGCATAAATAATTCAATAATATGATTTAACTCAATATAGACAAATATTATAATTTGAATTTGTAATCAAAATAAGAATTACTCATCATATATTTTACATTCTTTTTTTATTCTAACTCTTTGAAATCCAGAGTATATTTTTAATTTATAGCATATCTCAGTTTGGAGTAGCCACCTTTCAAGTCTTCAATAGCTGCCTCTGGCTAGTGGTTACTGTATTGGATACTGTGGCCCTAGAGCATAAAAGTAATTTCGTTTTGCCATTTTTGAAAAAAATGCAGAGAAAATTCACAGGTTATACTTTAACTGTTCTCCATAGGCAAGGCTCTAACCTCTTCTCAAATCTCTCTGTGAGACCAAGATTTTGGTTTTTTTTACTTACCGTTTCGACTATAGTGAACATAACATTTGTTACTGTGATCTTTTCATTTCGCATTATGTACTAAGTAACCTTATATGAGACTATGCTTTTCACCATCATTATTTTAAATAATTGATATATAAACATTTTTATGAATCAATATCTGTTGTTCTATTCTTCCTAGGAAGCCTGTAACACTACAGGAGGATATTAGTTTTCAACAAAGTTAAATTTAAAATTAGAATTTTCCTTGCTAATTTAGTAATGTAAAGTGATATCTCTGTATATCTTTTATTATTATTTAGGATAAGATCATTTATGTTTTTTTAAATTTTATTGAAGTATATTTGATTTACAATGTTGTGTTTACTTTCTGCTGTACAGCAAAGTGACTTAGTTATACATATATATATATATTATTTTTCATGTTCTTTTCCATTATGGTTTATCATAGGTATTTCATGTTTTCTTAATAGCTTTTACAATCTACTTTTTTTTTTTCAGCGGATAGAGAAGGCATTCGGCTTTTAAAAAATCATTTGGAATTGTATTTAAACAACTGACAGGAATCTTGTTTATGTTTGAATATATACTTTTTGTATTTGTAAACATTCTTTAGAGAAAGAGGAAGCTGATTTATATATTTTTCATTAAATCACTAAGTATAAAAGGAAAGGTTTTATAAACTTAGAAAACAATCCATGAAATTAGGCATGTTTTTCAGAGTTTGTCATTTATACTACAGAAATCAAAAAAATATATCAATATTATCTAGGTTTCCAAATAGCAATCTGGATCAAGACAGGGTTTATTAAATCGGTTCTCCATTCAAGAAAGTGAAAATCCATTTGATGGCTTCATCTATACAAACAAAATTATATCAAAATAAGTGAAAATCAGATAACTTCCTTAAAATTTAATATGGTGTGGAAAAAATGTTTCAGAATTCTCTACTTGCTGTGATCTCCAATAATATTAGACATAGTGACATAAATAAAAAAGGTAGGTGATGTAAGAACCAATTTTCACATGCATGAATAAATCAAAACTTCTGAAATTCTTCTCCAATCCTTCCTCAAAGAAGTTAGCCAGAACATTATGATAACATTACAATTTAGCTTCATAGTATTACAGACTATCAAAAATTTCGTAGCTCTTTCCTCTCTCTTCTCTCTCTGCCATGTTTCTCTAGTTGTGTTAACTGTGAAATAGGCTGACCCAACAAGAAAACTAGAAAAGTGGGAGGTGCTCAGTCTTAAAAAAATCCCCACTTTTAATAACAACACATTTTCAATACACAGTAAATATAAATGTCCCAATTTACATGTTATTATTTGATTTGATGATTCAATTTTTATTTGTTTTATGATATCTTTTTGTATTATTTTCATTAACTCACATGTATTAAAAATAACATTTTGGAATGCTAGCAGTGTGTGATCTGGCTAGCCTAATTCTAAGAATAAAGTCCCAGAATGGCACTGTTTGGCATTTCCCCATGAAAATGACAGTTGCTAAAGATTGAAACTTCAACATTATGTAGGGATTTTGACAATGTCATATTTTCTTAATATTCCATTTTTTGCAGAATAGAAAGGTAAGTATATTTGACTTGCTTAGGCAAAAACTTTGATAAGCATATTATGGGAAATGACCTATGTTTCAGCTTTGTTGCTTGTCCAGCAAACTGACCAGTGACATACTTGCATTTTTTGTTTTTGTTGTCAGACCCTTTAATCAACCCACAGTTAAGCTCTTTGGTTTTTACTTCTGAAATGATTTCCTTGTTTTCAGTGGTTCTTGTCATCACTGTCACCATAAAACTTCAACATCTTGTCTCTTTCTTTAAATCATATATAGTGGCAGCTCCCAAGCTATATTCTTTGGTAAGATGCTTTATAGTCACCATTAACTCCATTTTCTGCACTGCTGATAATTACAAAATTTACAAGATAAAAACCCAATAATCAGTACTGGTGAATATTCCTGGGAGGAGCATTGAGACACCATTGCCCACTCATGCATTTCAGGTGCAGTTTTGCTACCAAACGAGTTTTGGCACAAAATTTGCAAAAAGTCTTGGGTTTTAGTGGTTTTCAGAATGATGGATAAGGAATTATGTATCTGTGTATGGAGACTGTTATATCTGATACTTATATTCTTATTCTGAAGAGAGACCCAAAAGTGAGTCATCTTTATTCAGAAGAAATAATAAAAATAGCGGGTTGGGAAAACCTTTGCTCATCAATAATATTCAAATTTTTGTTCCCTTTAGCTTCATTCAATATACATTTCTCTGGGCTGTAGGTCTATCTCATAAGCAAATGTACAATCCCAGCCCTCAGTTAGCTCAGGCACTAGTGTGGGAGGAGATAACAAAAAAGGAAATAAGAAGTATACGGATATGAAGGAAAGAGAATAGACATCCAGTTCTGACCACGTGATAGTAATGAATATCAGATTTACTCTACTTCTGTAAACAACAATAACACTGCAGAAAATACGCCAAGCAACTGTTTTCAAGAATTTGACAACAGATGTTCAGGGTGTGGTTCTTGAGAGAAAGCAAGCACAAAAAGTGAGCTTTCTCCTCTGGTCTACTTCCCGAACTGTGACGTAGGGAAGTGAAACCCAAGCACAGCGCAGTGGCCTTGCTTGACTGATGAATCTGATGGAAGGCTGGGCTGGGGTTTGTGGGCAGGTACAGGAGGGGAGCTGAAGAGCATCTCGCTCTTCCTGTCGGTGGCAAGGAAGGCTGTAATATGAGCTGATAGACATCTTTTCTCCCCAGTTAGATCTTTAGACTATGGGCCACTCATAACACTTAGGACGCGTCCTTCACACAAGCCCTTGGTAAATATCTCAAGTTCTTTGGGATGTTTTAGCATCTTCCCATGGCTGGCCTCTAAATAAATCAGGAATTCGCATGTTTAAGAAATGCCCAGTTAAATTTCCTATGATCTCTGACTTCATCCCAAGTACATCTTGTCTGCATTTCTGGAGAAAAAGGGAGGTTTCAACTTAAAATTACTGCTAGCATAATAATTTGAGAAATGAAAAAAAAAATCTCATGACATCAAAACTAATTTTTGAAGGTTTCTATTGAAACGTGCAATTCCAATAAAAGCTTTAAAAAAGTAAATTAAACTCAAAACTATACAATACCAAAATAATGAAAAATCATTTTTATCTCCATTATTACTTTTTGGCACTGCCATCTTTCTCACGATCTCATTCATCCATGCGCTATTTTATAGAAATTCAAAAGACTGTCTCTCAGAGAGCGAATTTTACCTCTCAGAAATCAATTACATTTCAGGAAAACACTAACACTACACATATTTTTATTAGGAAATAAAACCACAGGATATGGATAGTAATAAAACTGGAATTATTTTACTGGCGAAGTCCAAAAGTAACCAATAATTTCAAAATCAAATGGAGAAACATAGCCAAGGTCTGCTACTGAACAGCGTTAGCTGTAATATTTCCCCCAAGTTCACGTTAATTTCCTCTCTACACTTCTGATATATTGCACACATTTGAAACACCACGTGTCATTTGCTTATTCCCCGGTTCAGGAACGCTGGGAAAAATTCTCACATTATGCTTGAGTTGGTGTCTTAATTCTACTCCCCCTGAATTGATTAACGAGGGAGGAGTGAAGGAAACAATGTTAGAGAGAATTTCATTAGGTGTAAATTGCAAGACATTTGTTTGAATGAACATAATATCTCAGCTCTATTTTGATGGGCCTTGGAGGAATGCTTTAACTATTACTGTAAGTACCAGACCAAGCACTGATCAATTTAACGGTGACATTCGAGCATGGCCTTGTATGTGGTTTTTGTTTCAAAATGTTCTTGGGGAAAACTTCACTGCCTGATAATAGGGAGCAAAAGAATTATTTCCAGTTTATGTGTTACCAACAAATATTTCTGAAGGGAGTCATTTAAGGTAAAACAACAGTAAGTCTCTTTCTAAAGCATAGGCCATTCTAATTTACCTCTTCTATAAAAAGAAAACCTAGATGTTTCAAAGCTGTCTCTGACCAGCAAAGTGAACAGTGATCTGACCAGATCCACCAAGTGACTTGTGACTTGTGATAGTATTTGCAATGAACCAAGATTTCCTCAATTATTTTTCAGCACCACAAACTTATGTCACTTGTTAAACAAACATTGATTTTTTTAAGCTTTAAGATATCAGAAAGAACAGTAGAGGATAAAGAATAATATACAATTACGTACTTTTTTTCCATGCAACATTGACAAATGTCAACATTTTACCTCAAATCTCTTTTCGTATTTTGTTTTCTTAAATGAAACATTATAGATTTAGCTACACTACCCACACTTCTGACCTTGCATTCCCTACCAAACAAACAAAACACATACACACACATTTTGTATATTTTGTATGTGTGTATTATACACGTTTCATATTTGCTTTTTATAATCTGCCCTTATGTTAAGCTCAAACCATGTACATATATATATACTATATAAATAGATAGATCTAGTTTATTCTTTTTAATTAGTAGAAATATTTCATCATAAGGGTACTGTAATTTGTTCATTCTTGCTTTTATGTCCAATTAGATTAGTTTCCCCTCTTTATGTTTGCTATTAAAAATATGTCGCAGCAAACTCCCTTGAATATGTCTCCTTGTGCACATATGTATTTTTGTGGAGGTTGGGGAGGAAGAAGTTAAATATCCAGAAATTAAATAGCAGGGGTTCCAGGTTATGAGTATTTTCAATGTTATTACATTCTGCTTAACTCTCATCTGAAGGGGCTGTACTTATTTTTATTCCCACCTGCAGTGTATGAGAATTTCTTTCCTTCATAGCTTCCCCAGCACTTTACACTGTAAGACTTATTTATATTTGACTTGATGGAGGGAAAATGGAGTTCTTTAATTATTGTTGAGGTTGAACAAACTCTTTGTATATTTACTTTCTATTAGTATTTCCTCTTCTGCCAATTGTCTTTTTAAAATTTTTCTCAGTTTTACCATTAGATTAATGTTTTTTTTTTTTTGCGGTTCGCGGGCCTCTCACTGCTGTGGCCCCTCCCGCCGCGGAGCCCAGGCTCCGGATGCGCAGGCTCAGTGGCCATGGCTCACGGGCCCAGCCGCTCCGCGGCATGTGGGATCTTCCCGGACCGGGGCATGAACCCGTGTCCCCTGCATCGGCAGGCAGACTCTCAACCACTGCGCCACCAGGGAAGCCCAGATTAATGTATTTTTTGTTATTGATATCCAAGAGTTCCTATATATTCTAGATAATTTTTTTCAAGTATTTCCTTGATCTTAAATACTGTTTACAGTTTCTTTAGCCCCAAAGAAGTTTTGAGTTGTGATGTAGTCAAATTCATCTATCTTTGCTTTATGTCTTTTGATTATTGTGTCTTAATAATGTCTTCTCTACTCTGAGGTGTGATCGCCCTCTCTTTGTTTTCATTTCTAAAGAGTATCTTGAGTTTGCATGCATTTTTGTTTTTTCCCATGTGAGTTTTAGAAGAAACTTTTGATTGGAATTAAGTTGAATTTATAGGTTAATTGGAAGAGGATAAATTTAATATCTTCTGGTAAACATGGTATACATTTTCATGTATTCATAATTAATTTACATAATTTAGTAAATTTACATAATTTTCTCCACCAAGGTATTATTCATAGAACCTCTGCTTAGGTCAGAGCTTCCTGCTCATCCCCAGTAGCAGCTCACAGCCAGGCCACAGGGAGACTTGTGTGTATGCACAGCACGTAGGATTTGGCTAAGAAGAAAATGGAATCCTTCTAGAGATGTCCAGGACTCATCCTCTCCTGCTCCCTGCCGACAAAGTCCAGTTCCCTCAAAGGCCAACCTCCAATCAGTTTCCTCAGCCCAATACCACTGCATTCTCTTTGGGTTTCATTTCTCTATGTCATAGTTTAGAAAGCAGAGCTCACTCTGTTTTTTCTTTCTCTCAAGAGCCACATCCTGCACATCTGTTGTTCAATTCTTGGAAACAGTTGCTCTGTCCAGTGTTTGTTGACTGTCATAGTTTCTCAGAATGATAGGGCCAGACCCACATGCATTACCACTTCAATGTTCATCAATATTTGTCTATTGCTTATTTCCTTTCTTCTTATCTTTTTGTATTGACTACTATTTCCTGAAGGAAAGAAACTGGATGCCAGAATGACCTCATGGAAAAGAGTCCAACTCCCTCCCCAACCCTAGACCAGCTGGAATGATATATGAAAGATAAATAAGCTTCTATCTTATTTAGGTCATTATATTTGGAGCCTCTTATTTTAGAAGCTTAACCTTCTTCTTAAATTTGTGTCCCAAATCACAGAACAGTTAATTTAGGCTAGGGTGTAAGTTTATTCATTTTAATGGAGAAACAGAAGTGCCAGGCAGACCAAAATTCTCATGTTAAAGATCAGCACATTACCAAAGAGAAACTCACATTTTGCACTGTAGTAATAAACTTTTGGTTCTCTTGATTATAAACATGACAGCACAAATAATTAAAGAATTAAAGAATATTGAAGCTTGAAAGGATATGAAAGATGGAGAGAGAAAGTGGAGGTCCAGATAATTTAAGTAATCTCTCTAGAGTCACATTATTAATGAGAAAAAGATCTGTGGCTAGAATTGAGTAGTGCTATTTCTTTAATTAAAGAAAATCTTTTCTACTAATTTCCATTGTAATAATTACAGGATGTTAAATTTGCTATATCTTTAGTGAAAGATTTCTTTCTTTAAGATGCAAACTGCTTCATTCTTCAAGTGTATTATGGTTTGAAACTTTGCCAAGATAGGACATCTGGATTTTTGCTGAATGATGGTGATATATTTAGTTAGGTCAATTGAATTAATAGAATGCTATAGAAGACAGAGTCTAAGATCTCCAAATGGCAATTTGAAAATTAATTCCTAATAAGAATCACTTGTTTTGAAGAGAATGATAATGTTATATTGTACCATATGTCATTTATAAATACAGATAGTGATGAATTGAAGTTCAATATTTTGAGTGATGGCAATTTCATTGGAAAAATGGAAAATTCTTTCTTTCATAGCAGGAATGGGAATGGATCATGCTTAGTGAAAATTATGTGAGCATACAAAAGTTATCACTAAAATATAATTACAATTAGTATACTTTCAAAATTGAAGTGGATATAGTCATGTAAATTATTAAAATTTTTCTCTTTAATTTAGTTATTTGGGCCTTATTACTACAAAAATGTATTTTAAACTTTTTCTATCAAAGTATAGTTAATTTACAATGTGCTAGTTTCAGGTGTACAGCAAAGTGATTCAGTTTTATATATATATACATTTTCAGATTCTTTTCCATTATAGGTTATTACAAGGTATTGAATATAGCTCCTTGTGCTATACACTAGGTCGTTGTTTATCTGTTTTATATATAGTAGTGTGTATATGTTAATCCCAAACTCCTTATTTATTTATTTGTTTATTAATTCTCATTATCACTAATGAGAATTTTATTGGCATGAAATACTATAATTATGGACATGTAAAATCTTTAAATATTGGATTTGCTCAAGATGACAGAGTAGAAGGATGTGTGCTCACTCCCTCTTGCGAGAGCATTGGAATCACAACTAACTGTTGAACAGTCATTGACAGGAAGACACTAAAACTCACCAAAAAATACCCCACAGCCAAAGGCAAAGGAGAAGCTGCAATGAGATGGTAGGAGGGGTGAAATCACAATAAAATCAAATCCCATAACTACTGGGTGGGTGACTCACAAACTGGAGAACAATTATACCACAGAAGTCCACCCACTGCAGTGAAGGTTCTGAGCCCCACGTCATGCTTCTCAACCTGGGAGTCTGGCAAAAAGAGAAGGAATTCCCAGAGAATCAGAATTTGAAGGATAGCAAGATTTGATTGCAGGACTTCAACAGGACTGGAGGAAACAGAGACTCCACTCTTAGAGGGCACACACAAAGTAGTGTGTGCATCAGGACCCAGAGGGAAGGAGCAGTGACCCTATAGGAGACTGAACCAGACCTACCAGCTAGTGTTAGAGGGTCTCCTGCAGAGGTGGGGGTGGCTGTGGCTCACTGCGGGGACAAAGACACTGGCAGCAGAAACTCTGGGAAGTACTCCTTGGCATGAACACTCCTGGAGTCCACAATTAGCCCCACCAAAGAGCCTGTAGCCTCCAATGCTGAGCCACCTCTGGCCAAACAACCAACAGAGGGACCTCAGCTCCACTCATCAGCAGACAAGCAGATTAAAGTTTTACTGACCTCTGCCCACCAAAGCAACACCTAGCTCGACCCACTACCACTGCATCCTATCAGGAAGATTGCACAAGCCTCTTACATAGCCTCATCCACCAGAGGGCAGATAGCAAGAAGAACTACAGTCCTGCAGCCTGTGGAATGAAAACCACATTCACAGAAAGATAGACAAAATGAAAAGGCAGAGGACTATGTACCAGATGAAAGAACAAGATAAAACCCCAGAAAATCAACTAAATGAAGTGGAGATAGGCAACCTTCCAGAAAAAGAATTCAGAATAATGATAGTGAAGATGATCCAGGACCTCGGAAAAAGAATGGAGGCAAAGATCGAGAAGATGCAAGAAAGGTTTAACAAAGACCTAGAAGAATTAAACAACAAACACCTAGAAGAATTAAAGAACAAACAACCAGAGATGAACAATACAATAACTGAAATAAAAATACACTAGAAGGAATCAATAGCAGAATAACTGAGGCAGAAGAACAGATAAGTGACCTGGAAGACAGAATGATGGAATTCACTGCTGTGGAACAGTATAAAGAAAAAAGAATGAAAAGAAATGAAGACAGCCTAAGAGACCTCTGGGACAACATTAAACACAGCAATATTCTCATTATAGGGGTCCCAGAAGGAGAAGAGAGAGAGAAAGGACCCAAGAAAATATTTGGAGATTATAATTGAAAACCTCCCTAACATAGGAAAGGAAATAGCCACCCAAGTCCAAGAAGCACAGAGAGTTCCAGGCAGGATAAACCCAAGGAGAAACATGCTGAGACACATAGTAATCAAATTGACAAAAATTAAAGGCAAAGAAAAATTATTAAAAGTGACAAGGGAAAAACGACAAATAACATACAAAGGAACTCCCGTAAAGTTAACAACTGATTTCTCAACAGAAACTCTACAAGCCAGAAGGGAGTTACATGATATATATAAAGTGATGAAAGGGAAGAACCTACAACCAAGATTACTCTACCCAGCAAGGAACTCATTCAGATTTGATGGAAAAATCAAAAGCTTTACAGATAATCAAAAGCTAAGAGAATTCAGCACCACCAAACCAGCTATACAACAAATGCTAAAGGAACTTCTCTAAGTGGAAAACACAAGAGAAGAAAAGGACCTACAAAAACAAACCCAAAACAATTAAAAAAATGGTCATAGGAACATATATATCGATAATTACCTTAAACGTGAATGGATTAAATGCTCCAACCAAAAGACATAGGCTTGCTGAATGGATACAAAAACAAGACGCATATCTATGCTGTCTACAGGAGACCCACTTCAGACCTAGGAACACATACAGACTGAAAGTGAGGGGATGGAAAAAGATATTCCATGCAAATGGAAATCAAAAGAAAGCTGGAGTAGCAATACTCATATTAGATAAACTAGACTTTAAAATAAAGAATGTTACAAGAGACAAGGAAGGACACTACATAATGATCAAGGGATCATTCCAAGAAGAAGATATAACAATTATATGCACCTGACATAGGAGCACCTCAATACATAAGCAGATGCTGACAGCAATAAAAGAAGAAATTGACAGTAACACAGTAATAGTGGGGGACTTTAACACCTCACTTACATCAATGGACAGATCATCCAAACAGAAAATTAATAAGGAAACACAAGCTTTAAATGACAATAGACCAGATAGATTTAATTGATATTTATAGGACATTCCATCCAAAAACAGCAGATTACACTCTCTTCTCAACTGCACACGGAATATTCTCCAGGATAGATCACATCTTGGGTCACAAATCAAGCCTCGGAAAATGTAAGAAAATTGAAATCATATCAAGCATCTTTTCTGACCACAATGCTATGAGATTAGAAATCAATTACAGGGGAAAAAATGTAAAAAACACAGGCACATGTAGGCTAAACGATACATTACTAAATAACCAAGAGATCACTGAAGAAATCAAGAGGAAATCAAAAAATACCAGAGGCAAAAGACAACAAGACCTATGGGATGCAGCAAAAGCAGTTCTAAGAGGGAAGTTTATAGCAATACAATCCTACCTCAAGAAACAAGAAAAATCTCAAATAAGCAATCTAACCTTACACCTAAAGCAACAAGAGAAAAGAGAAAAAAGAACAAACAAAACCCAAAGTTAGTAGAAGGAAAGAACTCATAAAGATCAGAGGAGAAATAAATGAAATAGAAACGAAGAAAACAATAGTGAACATCAATAAAACTAAAATCTGGTTCTTAGAGAAGATAAACAAAATTCATAAACCTTTAGCCAGACTCATCAAGAAAAAGAGGGAGTTCTATTTTTAGGTATTAAGGAACCTCCATACTGTTTTCCATAGTGGCTGTATCAATTTACATTCCCACCAACAGTGTAGGAAGGTTCCCTTTACTCTACACCCACTCCAGCATTTATGGTTTGTAGTTTTTTTGATGATGGCCATTCTGACTGGTGTGAGGTGATATCTCATTGTAGTTTTGATTTGCATTTTTCTAGTGAATAATGATGTTGAGCATTCTTTCATGTGTTTTTTGACAATCTGTACATCTTCTTTGGAGAAATGTCTATTTAGGTCTTCTGCCCATTTTTGGATTGGGTTGTTTGTTCTTTTGATATTGAGCTGCATAAGCTGCTTGTAAATTTTGGAGATTAATCCTTTGTCAGTTGCTTCATTTGCAAACATTTCCTCCCATTCAGAGGGTTGTCTTTTTATGGTGGGATAGGGAGGGTGGGAGGGAGAGAGACACAAGAGGGATGGGATATGGGGATATATGTATAAGTATACCTGATACACTTTCTTAAAAAGCAGAAACTAACACACGATTGTAAAGCAATTATACTCCAATAAAGATGTTAAACAAAAAAAAAGAGGGAGAGCACTCAAATCCATAAAAGAAAAATGAGAAAGAAGTTACAATGGACACTGCAGAAATACTAAGCATCATAAGAGACTACTACAAGCAACTTTATGCCAATAAAATGGACAACCTGGAAGAAATGGACAAATTCTTAGAAAGGTATAACCTTCCAAGACTGAACCAGGAAGAAACAGAAAAAATGAACAGATCAATCATAAGTAATGAAATTGAAACTGTGATTCAAAATCTTTCAACAAATTCCAGGACCAGATGGCTTCACAGGTGAATTCTATCAAACATTTAGAGAAGAGCTAACATCCATCCTTCTCAACTCTTCCAAGAAATTGCAGAGGAAGGAACCCTGCCAAACTCATTCTACAAGGCCACCATCACCCTGATGCCAAAACCAGACCAAGATACTACCAAAAAAGAAAATTACAGACCAATATCACTGATGAATATAGATGCAAAAATCCTCAACAAAATACCAGCAAACAGAATCCAACAACACATTAAAAGTATCATAAACCATTATCAAGTGGGATTAACCCAGGGACACAAGAATTCTTCAATATACAGAAATCAATCAGTGTGATACACCATATTAACCAATGGAAGAATAAAAACCATATGATCATCTCAATAGACACAGGAAAAGCTTTTGATATAATTCAACGCCATTTATGATATAAATTCTCCAGGAAATGGGCACAGAGGGAACCTACCTGAACATAATAAAGGTCATATATGACAAACCCACAGCCAACATCATTCTCAATGGTGAAAAACGGAAAGCATTTCCTCTAAGCTCAGGAAGAAGACAAGCATGTCCACTCTTGCTGTTATTACTCAACATAGTTCTGGAAGTCCTAGCCACAGCAATCAGAGAAGAAAAAGAAATAAAAGGAATACAAATCGGAAAAGAAGAAGTAAAACTGTCACTGCCTGCAGATGACATGATACTACACATAGACAGTCCTAAAGATGCCACCAGAAAACTACTAGAGCTAATCAATGAATTTTGTAAAGTTGCAGGATACAAAATTAATGCACAGAAATCTCTTACATTCGTATGCACTAACAATGAAAGATCAGAAAGAGAAATGAAGGAAACAATCCCATTCACCATTGCAACAAAAAAATAAAATACCTAGGGATAAACCCAACTAAGGAGGTAAAAGACCTGTACTCAGAAAACTATAAGACACTGATGAAAGAAATCAAAGGTGACACAAACAGATGGAGAGATATACCATGTTCTTGGATTGGAAGAATTAATATTGTGAAAATGGCTATAATACCCAAAGCAATCTACAAGTTCATTGATATGGAAGCAACCTAAATGCCCATCAACAGATGAATGGATAAAGAAGACATGGTACATATATACAATGGAATATTACTCAGCCATAAAAAGGAACTAAATTGAGTCATTTGTAGAGACGTGGATGGACCTAGAGACTGCCATACAGAGTGAGGTAAGTCAGAAAGAGAAAAACAAATATCGCATATTAACACATATATGTGGAATCTAGGAAAATGGTACAGATGAACCAGTTTGCAAGGCAGAAATAGAGACACAGATGTAGAGAGCAAACATATGGACACCAAGGGTGGAAAGTGGGGGTGTAGTGGTGGTGGTGGTATGAATTGGGGGAGTGGGACTGACATATATACACTAATATGTATAAAATAGATAACAAATAAGAACCTGCTGTATAAAAAAAATAATCAAATTTAAAAAGAATCTTTAAATCTTAAAGCCTGTTAACATAATCATGTATGTCTATGTACAAAACATACATAAATTTCATTTTATTTAAAACATGAAAGAGGGTATTTCAAATCACACTAAACATAATAAATGTAGAACTTGCTTTGTTAAAAATCTATAGTATACATCAAGTAAAGGCTAAACTTCCAATACCAACTATATATGAAGTGAAATTTAACATTTACAATAATCAATTTCCTTATAGTGCAATTTTAAAGAATATTTTAAGAATAATAAAACCTTCTAAATGTACAATGTCCTTATCGAACTGAGAAAAAAAAGTCTAAATTTTATACTGAGAATAAAAATTGTTAAAGCTTTTTTTCCTAGAACTTGCTTTGTTAAAAATCTATAGTATACATCAAGTAAAGGCTAAACTTCCAATACCAACTATATATGAAGTGAAATTTAACATTTACAATAATCAATTTCCTTATAGTGCTATTTTAAAGAATATTTTTAAGAATAATAAAACCTTCTAAATGTAAAATGTCCTTATCGAACTGAGAAAGAAAAGTCTAAATTTTATACTGAGAATAAAAAATGTTAAAGCTTTTTTTCCTATGTTACTCCATGTCCTGTTATCAGATCGCATACTAGTGACCCAACATAGATAAAAAAACCATCCAGTATGGCTCACTGATATTAATCTTGCCATCATCTATCATTTGGTCCTGCTTTCTGCCTTTAGGTCTGAGCTAGATGACAATAGATTCCAAACTCCAAATTTGGACATTTATCAGCATATTTGAAATGGAAATTATCTAAGAATACACAGAACAGGTTTTGGGGGAAACCACTGCTTTCCTGAAGGGTTTTTTCACTATATGAAATGTATTATGAATTTACCTATAAATTAGTCCAGGTCTATAAATTTCAGCTATTAATTGGAGGAGGGAACCAATTAGATTTGAGCTTCTAAAGTTTAAATTATGTCTGGACCTTGAAATTTGAAAGCTCTCAAGCTGTCTGAGAAGCTCAGCTTTCCAGCACATCTCCTCCCCTAAGTGAGCCAGACATTCTGATTTATTGTATCTGGGTGGGGCTTCGGGATTGGCAGTTTTTAAAAACTCCTCAGTGATTCCATCATGAAGTCAATATTGAGAATCACTTAATTAGATGGAGGCAGATCTTAGCAGGTGAGTTTCCCAAGTCAGCCGGGTTCTTAAGGTAGGTTTCCCTTTATTTTTTGGTCAATATTTTCTGTAAGTTTAACATTATTATTATATTTCCCTGTTTACTGAGCTCTTTTTATGTCATCTTTGTTAACATTATCATGTTTAATCTTCACAAAAATATTACTTCATAAATGTAGAAACTACATTTAGTTCATAAATGTAGAAACTACATTTAGGTTTAGGAGATTAAATAATTTGGTCAAGGTAACTTCGTCAGTGGTAGTCATAATAGTGAAGCATTAAGTCTTCTGATTTCAACGTCTATATTACTGATCACTACTTTTAATTCTGCCATGATTAATATTAAAAGCAGACTGAAAAGAGAAGAGAATTAGATTGTTTTCCCCCTCATCTGTGTGGCAGAATGACGTCGAACCAAAAATAGGATGTATTCACAGGTAGCTCAGCTATATATACTTAAAAGCATTTATAAGCAAGGCGAATTAGTAAAGTCTGCATTTTAAGTTGAATATAGAAAGAACTACTTTCGCTTTATGTACTTAGAATTTTTGTCCTGTCCATTGATCTCTTAATAGCTGTTGTTAAGAACTTTTTGCATTGCTCTGAAGAAAGCGGTTCTGAAAATGCTGGAGTAGCTTATTAAAGGAATGTCTTAGAGACAGAAGCAGCCAAAGCTTGAAGGCAACTTAGAGGTGAGCGAAGGTCAAGTTCTTCACCTTGCAGAGAAAGATCACGAAGCCCCTGGGGCTAAGGCCATTGCCCAGGTTAAAGTGGGATAGGGAGGGTGGGAGGGAGGGAGACGCAAGAGGGAAGAGATACGGGAACATATGTATATGTATAACTGATTCACTTTGTTATAAAGCAGAAACTAACACACCATTGTAAAGCAATTATATTCCAATAAAGATGTAAAAAAAAGACTCTGGAGTGGCTGAACTGAGAAGCGAACGCTTCTCAGGCTTCTTTTCACTACAACCACAGCTGTCTTGGTGCAACAGAAGAGAGGAAGAGCCCTGAGCCTGATGTGACAGCCACGGACAAAAGTCCCAAGTCCTGCGATCATAGCGCTGAAGGCATAGGAGCTGCTGTGCTGGAGCAGTGAGAAAGTTGGGCTGGATTCTAAGCCATAAACTTATTCTATTTGTTGGGAGAGGGTAACAATCCTCCGAATGAGTGCCTTACAAGGACTCTCTTTTTCCAGGGTGATATTTTGTAAGGATGTACAGTAAGTGCAAAACGAGGTGCCTAGAATAGTCAAATTCAGAGTTAGAAAGTACATTGGTAGATGTCAGGGACTGGGGGGTAGGGGGTGGGGAGAGGGGATGGGGAGTTAGTGTTTAAGGGGGACAGTTTCAGTTGGGAAGGTGACAAATTAGGGAGATGGGTGATGGTGAGAGTTGTACAACAATGTGTATGTACTAGCGCCACTGAACTGTACAGTTAAACATGGTTAAAATAGTATGTTTTATATTATGTGACTTTTACCACAATAAAAAAAACATTAAAAAAATTACACCATTGGTTCCTGTCTTTTAATGGAGCATTCCTAATACTTTTTCCTAAATCTTCCAGGATTTTGAAGGTTTCTTTTAATTTTCATCAAGTTTTCGATTAACAGACAAACAAAAACCTGGGATAGTTTAATGCTTTACCTAATAATCTAACCGTACGGCCTGGTTTTCAAGATTTTCCAAAGTTTGGGTCAAGCTCAACTTTCCAGCTATATGTTCCACTATTTCTCTACATAAACCCTATGGTCAAGCCAAAAACATCACCTTTTGATTTTTTTGATCATTCTGTCTTTATATATTCCCTGTTATATTAATTTTCTCAGATTGTACCCACTAGCTAGAATGCCTACTCCCCTGACCCATGGTCCCTACCCATTAAAATCTTAATTCATTTTTTAAGGCCCAGATCAAGAAACATTTCCTGCACAGAGTCTCTGCTCCCCTTAGCCAGCAGGTACTGCCCTGAAATAAAAATTTAATCGGAATTTTGGATGGGCTTGTCTGCCCTACCTCACCTCCAAATGGCTGTGGTGTAGGATGTCAGCCTAATGTTTGCAAAGAGGGCATGAGAACCTGATGTATACCCTAATTGCGACCCTAAGCAGAGTTGATTTCCTGTTACGACAGATACGTTAAATCAGTATTACACCAGCATGGGTGGATTTTCACTGAGAAAGAATTTCCTAGGGCTAACTATAATTAAATCACGTAATCACTTTTCTACATAGCAGGGATAAGCCATTTGAAACAATTTCCATTTTATTTTTATTTTAATGAAACCATTTAAGCTGAAAACAATTTCTGCATAAACGTTACAACAAAGATTAAATTCATCCATTAGTCTTATATTAGAGATTAAAATTTCCACTACTGTCAGTTTTCTTTTGTGTCTACGATTTTCTTTGTACAAATGATAACCAATCTTCTTGGGCGAAATTTTGCAGATCTATTTTTTAAAGACATTTAAAATATTTCCAGTACTTTAGAGTCATTAGTAAATATTAAATACATAATATGACTCGTCAGTTTTACTTTGCTGTGCTTATTCCTATCAGAAAGATTCAGTATAAACTGGATACAAGATAAAAAGCTATTATTTAATCCTTGACATAAAGAACAAAGAGAATTAGTAGGTCAAAGGTGTAGAATATGGGGCACTATTGTGACTAAATTTTGGTGTTGAAGTATTCTGCTTTGCCTTCATTTGAAACCATAAAACTCCTAGGAGAAAACATAGGGGAGAAGCTCCTTGACACTGATTTTGGCAATGATGTTCTGAATTTGACACCAAAAGCAAAGGCAACAAAAGTAAAAATAAACAAGTGGGACTACATCAAACTAAAATATCTTCTGCACAGCATAGGACACCATTAATGAAAAGAAAAGGCAACCAATGGGATGGGAGAAAATATTTGCAAATCACATATCTGATAAGATATTAATATCCAAAATATATAAAGGACCTGTACAATTCAATAGCAAAAAACCCAATCTGATGAAAAAATGGGCAGAGGAACTAAGTGGACATTTTTCCAAAGAAGACATGTAAATGGCTGATAGGTACAAGAAAAGGTGCTCAACATCACTAACGATCAGGGAAATGCAAATCAAAACCACAATGAGATATTACCTCACATCTATTAGAATGGCTATTATCAAAACGACAAGAAATAACAAGCATTGGCAAAGGATGTGGAGAAAAGGGAACCCTTGTGCACTATTGGTAACGATGTAAATTAGTACAGGCACTATGGAAAACAGTATGGAGGTTTCTCAAAAAATTAGAACTAGAACTACCACATGATCCAGCAATTCCACTTATGGGTATTTATCAGAAGGAAACAAAATCACTATCTCAAAAAGATATCTGCACCCCCATGTTCATAGCAGCATTATTTACAATAGCCAAGATATGGAAAGAATACTGTCTATCCATAGAGAACAGACTTGTGCTTGCCAAGGGGGATGGGGGTGGGAGAGGGTTGGATTCGGAGTTTGGACTACCAGAATACAAACTACTATGTATAGAAATGGATAAACAACAAGGTCCTATTGTATAGCACAGGGAGCTATATTCAACATCCTGTAATAAACCATAGTGGAAAAGAATAAAAAATTTAAATGTCTATCGATGGGTGAATGGATAAAGAAAATGTGATGTACATATATATATATAACATTATATATATATGTGATTATATACATATAGTGGAATATCATTCAGCTGTAAAAAGGATGGAAATCCTGCCATTTGCATTAATATGGATGAAATAAGTCAAACAGAGAAAGACAAATACTATATGATCTCACTTATATGTGAACTCTAAAAAGACAGAACTCATGGGCTTCCCTGGTGGTGCAGTGGTTGAGAATCCACCTGCCAATGCAGGGGACATGGGTTCGAACCCTGGTCAGGGAAGATCCCACATGCCGCGGAGCAACTAAGCCTGTTAAGTCACAACTACTGAGCCCACGTGCCACAACTACTGAAGCCCATGTGCCTAGAGCCTGTGTTCTGCAACAAGAGAAGCCACTGCAATGAGGACCCTGAGCATCGCAACAAAGAGTAGCCCCCACTGACTGCAACTAGAGAAAGCCCGCGTGCAGAAACAGAGACCCAACACAGCCAAAAATAAATAAATAAATAAAAATAAATTAAAAAAAACCCTGAACTCATAGATAAAGAGAACAGATTGGTGGTTGCCAGAGGCAGCGGGTGGGGAAGTGGGGGGGGAGGTGGGCAAAATGGGTGAAGGGAGTCAAAAGGTACAAACTTTAGTTATAAAATAAACAAGTCGTGGGATGTTACGTACAGCATGGCGACCATGGTTAATAATAATGTACTGTATATTTGAAAGTTGCTAAAAGAGTAGATCTTAAAAGTTCGCATCACAATGTAAGAAACCTCTAGCTATTTGTCGTGATAGATATTAAATAAAATTTTTTGGTCATCATTTAACAATATATACACATATATCAAATCATTGTATACCTAAATCTAATACAATATCATATGTTAATTGTTTCCTATATCTATGTTCATCAACATATATACACAATAAATCCAGAATCACAATAAATCCTGACTACAATGAAGATGTGACACAGTGCAGGGGAGGGTTGAAGATTTTACTCTGAGTGGATCACAAACCAAAGGTCTTGTTGGCATAAAGTAAATTATTTCTCTCCACTAAGCCTAGGTTCCTCCACCTGTATAAATCTCTAAACTTCCTCAAGTAAACCTTTAAATTAATTCATCTTATTCTGTACAGAAAAAAGATTATTTATGCTTCTTCAGTTAGTATGACCTACTCATCAGAACTGGTCCTAGTAATTAAAAATTTGGTGAGAAAGTTCACAAAGGAAAATAAGTTGAATTTCCCCCCATCCTCTCTTCAGACACAGACTGGGGGCATGAAGTGAATTCAAGGGGAGAAAATTTGTGAGTAGATAGAGTTCAGCCTTTTGTGAAAGGGATTTTTAGTGTTATCACTCATCAAACTTTATTAGGCTTCTGATAAATTTCTAATTAAAGAAAGCATGAATCCTCATAAGACAAGGGGAAAAGGTGATTCATAAGTAAGGTACAGAATGTCTTGTCTCTGGAGTTTCCAATCTGTCAAAACAAATCAAGACACTCTCTGGTAATTTTAATCTAGTTTTTCACAATTTATTCTTTTTTAGGTATGAGAAATCTCAAAAGTTCTTCTTGAGTTTTTATTCTATTGTCTCAGATCCTTTTGGGAAAAGAAATATGCTTCAGATCATTTAGTGAAGAGATGACTAGTGTTAATTTCATTTCAGTCCCTATAAATAAAATTTTATATTTTTCACTAGAGATAGATTTATTACTTTCAGATTTTTGCTCTTGTATAGCATAATAAATGATCCCATATTTCTCAGATAAAACAGTAAGGAATATATCACTTTGATACAGTATAATTCTATAGGAAAAGAAATTCTTTATCAAATACTAAACATAAATTTGTTTAATCAAATACAGTTGGAAGGCATGTGAGGAGGAATTTAAGGGAAGTTAAGGGATGATTGATGATGAAAGAATAATAAGACCAAGTTCGTGTCAATGACCAATTAATGGAAATGCTAGTTCATCAGGTGACAGGTGTCTCCATTTTACATAATTAAGTCTATTTCTCAAACCAGAGATTCATAAATAAACTCTGGGTTTGTTTTGTGTTTTCCCTCTATCATATAAATTATATTTATGGTTAATCTATTCATAGAACTACCAATCTTGAGGTGATCTTAAAAATAATTTAGCTAATTCCTCATTTTTTATATGAGGAAACTGAGGAAAAGTCAATAGACAGTATCACAGTGTCCTTGGTTACTCTTCCACTTTCTTTAAATTTGCCTAATTCAAATGATACCATATTTTCTCACATAAATTTGCTTATACCTCTCCCTGCTTTTAAGAAAATGTTTATACCATATGAAGCAGGTTGAGACTAGGAAGAAATACCTGCCTGTAAACCACTGCACTTTTCCATGAAGGTTTTGTGAAGCTGGTAATATAGCCTTTGAGGCAGGATGAGAAAGATACTATTCTCATTATTGGTTGGATCCTTTCTCCTTGAATAAGATTGTAAAAACCTAAGCGTCCGTCGACAGATGAATGGATAAAGAAGATGTAGCACATATATACAATGGAATATTACTCAGCCATAAAAAGAAATGAAATTGAGTTATTTGTAGTGAGGTGGATGGACCTGTCATACAGAGTGAAGTAAGTCAGAAAGAGAAAAACAAATACCATAGGCTAACACATATATATGGAATCTAAAAAAAAAAAAGGTGCTGAAGAACCTAGGGGCAGGACAGGAATAAAGATGCAGATGTAGAGAAAGGACTTGAGGACACGGGGAGGGGGAAGGGTAAGCTGGGACAAAGTGAGAGAGTGGCATGGACATATATACACTACCAAATGTAAAATAGATAGCTAGTGGGAAGCAGCCGCATAGCACAGGGAGATCAGCTCGGTGCTTTGTGACCACCTAGAGGGGTGGGATAAGGAGGGTGGGAGGGAGGGAGATGCAAGAGGGAAGAGATATGGGGATATATGTATGTGTATAACTGATTCACTTTGTTATACAGCAGAAACTAACACACCATTGTAAAGCAATTATACTACAACAAAGACGTTAAAAAAAAAAAACTGGAAGGTGGTCAGGTGATTCCCATTCCAGTCTTTTTTATTTCTGTCTTTTGCAACACATATTTGAAATGATACTTTACATTTATTGTTTAACCAAAGAAGCAACAGAGAGTGTTGTGATATAGGCCAACAATATGGCACCAAATGTGGCACGTCATTGAAGGATGCATTTCCTTTTACAAAGTTCTTTGAAAGGAGATTTAGCAGGTAGAGATAATAGTTAAAATGGGGGCTGTCCACTCAGTCAGGGGGTGGCAGTGCCACTCAGTGGAAAGAGGTCTGGTCTAGAAGTCCAGCCTGAGATCCAATTCTAAATCTGTCACTAGCTATGTGATGCTGGGTTAGCCAGTTCAACTTCCTGAGACTAATTTTCTTAGTCAGATAAATGAGAAACTGGATGTGATTCATAGTTAGTTGACTAGTTTAAAAGACTTCCAGGCCCATGGATTTAAGTTGTGAGTATGAAATAGCTAGGTATAAGACAATGGGGAGTTATATGGCCTGAGGAAGATGCATGCAGAACCTAGATATATTCGAATTGGAATTTATTGAAAACACTTTACCAAGTATTGGTGAGGATGTGGAACATCTGGAGTTCATATATTGCTGGTGAATATATAAATTAATTCAATCATTTTGGAAAACTGTTTAGTAGTTGTAAGACTATTTTTAAACTATTTATAACTTGTGACTTAGCAATTAAATTCCTGGGTAGACACACATTAGAATGAGTGCTTATGTCCACCCAAAGACATGTACAAGACTATTGATAGCAGCTGTATTCATACATATAAAAGATGGTATACTGTATGATTCCAGCTATGAAAAATGTAAAAGCAATCAAAACGAATCTGTGGGGATAGAGGTGAGGACAGTGATCACTTTGGGTTCTTTCGGTTGTTTAAAAGGGCTATAAGAAAACTGTGGAAATTTTCAGTATCTTGACTGGGACGTGGTTTACAGAGGTACATACATATACAACCATTCACTTAAGATTTGGGCGCTTTACTGTATTGTATCTCGGTTTCACTATGATTTGAAAAACAGAAAAAAGGAAATAGTAACAAAAAAAGAAAAAAAAAAAGAAAGAAGGAAAGGAGAAAGAAACATTTTGTTGGAAGAATATAAAACCATCTACAGGTGGACTTCCGTCCAGAGATTGCCACTTTGCTGTTTCTGGGTTGTGTGAGCTTTAGAATCCCCTTCAGCTATAAGTGTCAATGACTGTTTGAATAAGAGAAAAAATTCAGGTGATAATTTGGGAACGACAAAGTAAAGTTAACACCAACTTTTATGGCCCAGTATTATGATTGTCAACGGACCCATTAACAAGAAAATGATACTAACTATAAACATTCTAAATTGCTGTGTCCAGTCCCCGCTTTCCTTACCTGAAAGCTATGGTTGCCTTGTACATCCTAACATTGGCTGTAAGTTAGACAACTCATTCTTACTTCCTACATCTGCAGAGACCAATGCTTAAAGAGGGTACGCTTGAAATGGATTTTACAATTCAAATTCGGTTGCACAAAATCTTACCACTCTGAGCAAAAATAAAAAGCTTCCCCCTGCCGTTATAATCAGCACAATACCCTGAGTTCACGGATTAGCTCTGTGTGGCCATTGTAACCAGAGTGATTCGGGTTAAACTCTGATTCAAACATCGAAGGCATTTCAGAGCAGGTGAAATCAGCAGCTGCTTCACGTATATTCTGCGGGAGGGAAGGAGTTGTCACCCACGTTCAGTAGAACATCATCTTCTTCCCATAGATTCAAACAGAGACAGAAATCCACAAAGTCATGCTTTATACTTTTTTTTTTTTTTTTGCGGTACGCGGGCCTCTCACTGCCGTGGCCTCTCCCGTTGCGTAGCAACAGGCTCCGGACACGCAGGCTCAGCGGCCGTGGCTCACGGGCCTAGCCGCTCCGCTGCACGTGGGATCTTCCTGGACCGGGGCACGAACCCGTGTCTGCTGCATCGGCAGGCAGACTCTCAACCACTGCGCCACCAGGGAAGCCCCATGCTTTATAAAAAATTATAGGATTGAGTCATTAGACCTTGGTATGATTATGCTTTCTTTTAGATAAATATGGCCTCTAAATTAAAACTCTGAATAAAGGAAGTAACATTTATTGAGTTTATAAGATATATCCAGGATTTTAACTTCTACCCCTCATTTAATTAAAAAACATCATTCCCATTTTATACATGATTAAAGTGAGCCTTGGCGAATATAAACACCCAGCAGTTGGTGGAACGCAGGATTCACCCTGGGGTGTCTGTCTTCCTTCCACTGCATCTCTCCACAGGCTCCTTTAAGGGAAGGGACACTGTAGTTTTCTGTTTTTAGAGTTTCTGACAGCTGTAGGTAAATGCTAAAGCACTGACATAAATACTAGGCCACAAATTCAATTATGCAAGAGACATATTTTTCTTTCAATTCCTCTAAATAGAAGTTACTTTCTTTTTGACCTCATTCTTCTATTTGGTAGAAATTTGTCCTCAATTTAAGATGTCCTCACTTCCAGGTTACACCCTCCCCCTCCCCCCGTTCCCATCCCCTCATGCCTGAGGCTGCCTGTAAGTCTTGGAAGGTTGATGAGTGTGATAATTGGTTATCACCTGCTCAGTCTGGCTTCTGTCCCATCTCATTGGACCACGTAGGTTGTAGCTATGTCATCCAGAGTTCAGGACATTCTCAGGTCTGGCTCAATGTCTGATAATTTCTTGATCCTCTCTAGGACTTGGGAAAATTTGCTCGGTTTTCTACTGTAGATAGATCAAGGGAGATCAAGCCTGGAGGCCGTCTCTGGCCATGCTGCCATTTTCCCTCTAATAATCTTTAACATTATAGGGTGCATATGTGTGTTTGCCCGATGGCTGCTGTTCAGAATAGGAAGATGACTTTGGATTTTGCTTTTTCCAAGCCCTCTTCTCTTGAATATTTAAATGTATCTGGGTGTTCTGCCACTTTTCCCTCCTTACCTTCAGTACAGAAAATTTATAACCCGAAGAAAGGTGGGTGGATAAAGGTAAAGGGAAGGGGAATATTTCTGTCAAAAAACACATTCTTTCAAATCATTTTCATGTTCTATGGAGAGTTCCATTGGCTCTCTTAAACTGGTTTACCCATAAAAACTCTCCTAGAGGCAATGAATGCTCAGTTACAGAAGACACTAGGCGTGCAGGGGTCCGGGGTGGGGGGGAGGCGGTCTCGAATACACTGTAAAATGTTAGGTATATTATCCCTCTATGCTAAGCATATAATCAACACTCAGTACATACTTATTTAGTTGAGATAAATGAAATACAAAAGAGATCACATATTTGCCAGGCTAGAGTTTTTCAAAGCTGGATGAGCAACAAAATCATCTGGAAAACTTTAAAAAATTCAGATTTCTAGGCCTCACACCTGGAGTTTTAAACTTAAACTTTGAGGAGGGATTGAGAAAGTCTTTAAAAAAATACTCTTCTTCAGGTGGTTGGACAAGTATGAGACCTACCGGTTTAGCAATCTGATTACTCAATTTTATCTGGTATTACCCTGTGAAGTACAGAGCAGGGTCCTAAGAGAATGGGACATTAATAGACACATTTTGGTAGTAGAAGAAAGAATCTGAACTTAGTAGAACATCCATGGAAATATATAATATAAAACTTCTTCTATGAACATATTTCATTTGAGCAAAGGAACGGATTCAGCCTACAAGTAGCCCTATTACTTCACAGACTCATTGCTTCCTGGTTTTTAATCCTTTCCTCACATCAAAATTGGATATATTCACTTTAGTAATAAGACTAATTTATATAAATTTGTTAATTCCCAAGTCATTTGAATTTTAGCATTTTGGGGGTCTAATATTGAAGTGAAAGGTTTGTGTCTTAGTAAAAGATTTTCATGAGCTGGAGAGGTAGTCTGAGAGATATTTTTAGGGCTGGAATGGCCTTCTCAGTTAAAAAATATACTGTACCTGAAACTTGCTTTAAAATTCAATGTACTTCAGTAATTTTGGTTTATATATGGTGGGTGGTGGAGGAGGATGATAGAGGAGATGGGATAGAAAAAGCCTAGAATAATCCCACTTGCTTCTTTCCCTTCATGCTAGTTAATTTTAATTTCTATCATTCATTTCTTTAACAAACTACTATTGCTAGATATTGTTGCTAGTATTTAGAATCAAGAAGGTCAGTACGCTATTGTCTTGACATGGGAGAACTCATAGTCTAGTGAAGGAGAAAGATACATAATCATTAATTTCAATAAAACCTCGTGGTATGATACAGATCTGAATGAAGTGTTGTACCATCACGTAAGACATAGAGGCCTGTTTAGGAAAAATAAGGAATGTTTTCTAGAGATGATGCATCTGAATGCGGTCTTGAAGAATAAATGAGTTTCTGGGGCAGAGAAGAGATATAAAGAAGGAAGGGCATTCCATGAAGAAGAAACTGTGTGCAAAGGCAAGGGTTACGAAAGTAAATGGTGTGTGTTTAGGAAAGTGTTGTTAATTCAATGTGGCTGGGCCATGGGGCGCATGGGAGGATATGAGGCCAAAAATGTAGGTTGGTGCAAATTTAGGAAGGCCCTAATATTCCAATTCAATGACGTTAACTTCATTCACGGACGTGAAGGGAGACAAATGTTTTTAAGCAAAGGAATGACATAAGAAGGTTTATATTTTAGAAAAAAATGGACTCAAAGTGTATAAGGGATGGTTTAGAGGGAGAAGGTGGTGGGGCAATAAGACAAGTTAGTACAGGAGCCAGAATCTGATGCTTAAAATAAAACAATTACAGAGCGGGTGGGAGGAAAGAGAACACTTGGAAAGAAAGTAAAGAATTGGAATTGACAGAACTTGGTTTGAAAATATTTCCTCTTAAACTGGGTTCTCTCAGGAGTGGACCCTGAGATGAACACTTGGGTGGATAATATTTAGATAATGTAGGTCGGGCTGCAAGAAGTGACAGGTGGAGGCGATGCAGCCAGTGAGCAGTGCACAGCCACCACGGGTGACCACAGCCTAACCTGGGGAAAATCTGGGAATCTGAGGAAAACGCTTTCCTCAGACTGACTGCACTTGTGGAGTGAAAGCCTGGGGTATTTTTCTTTAAGTGGAAAATGGAGAGGTAAGGCTCTTACTGGTATTGGTTTGAAGAGTAAATAGGATGCATGGAAGAGATAAAATCTGTTAAAGCTATTGTTGAGGACAGAGTGAAAGCAGTAGCTTGAGCAAGATGTAAGACCAAAAAATTAAAAAAAAAATTATCTTGGAGCTTTCTGGCCAAAGAGAATAATCAGTTGAGAAGGAAATACTGAAGATGAGAGAAAGGCTTGCCATACGTGATAGAAAAAGTTCCCAGAAATGTTGGGAGTACATGGGATCAGAACAAGTTTTGGCAGTTGGCAGTAGACCCAAGAGGAGAGGATGGCTCTTTCTTCCTCTGAGGTGAAATGGAGAGAAGTGAAGATGGAAGGGGTGTAAATACCCCTTGAGGAGGGGAGAAGGTCATTTTAGGGAGCTCATGTCTGACACTTTCATTTTCTGTGCAGCAAAGAAAAGAATATGGATGAATCTAAGAGACTTGTCTTCCTCACAGACATTAAGATCTGAGAGGCCTGAAAACTTATCTGTTCATCACTGTGTCTCTAGCATCCGGCGGTGTGTTGGAATATAGGAGATTATCAAAACATAGGTTTTAAGTTGAATGAATGAATGAAAAATGGAACATGCCGTAACAGCGGGAAAAGAGTCAGAAGTACCTGGGTTCACATCCCACCTCGCTGTATCACATTGCATTGATAAGTGTTCATTCGCAGGAGTCTTATGAGGATTACACGAATGAGTGAATGAATGAATGAATAATATTCGATGCACATGAAAATAAAATCAAAAGCAATTATACACATTCTTTTTACCCTGCTTATTATCATAAATCTCAACTAGTACAAACATCTTGATCTTAGGATATAAACTTATCTCTTTATTTTGTCCCATTGCAAAGGAAGGGGAATATTAAACCTTGGCTTTTTAGTAGATTATTCTTAAATGTTATAATTTTCTCCAATGAAGCAAGAGAACATTGTTGGAACACAAAGAATTTTCCATCCTAAGGTAAAATATGCATGCACATGTTTTCTCATCTGATTCAAATTAAATACAACCTACACAATTTGAAAGGTAGGTTATTCAATGTTGTTGGATTTTAAAACTTTCCTAAATGTTACCCAGTGCCAAGAGAGACGGCTAATATCACAGAAAACAGAATTTAATATACAGCAGGTTTCTGAGAAGTTAGAGAGGGGACAGAAATTGATAGAGTGAGGTTTAATCAAGATAAATGGAAAGCATTTCACTAGGGAAAGTTCAAATGTGAAGGGAAAAAAAAAAGAGTGAAAGCCAGAAAACTGTAGGTTTAGAGTCATTAATGTAAAAAAAAGTGCTAAAGTGATAGTTGTCAATAAATTTTATGTGAGTTTACAATAAGATGTTATTGCAAAAAAGGGTATCCTATGAGAAATTATTAACTGATATATATGAATGACCTGGGGAATAAAAATCCTTTTTTTTTTTGTATGGATGAACACATATATAAAATACATGTTCGGTTATCCTATGGCCCTTCATTTTTGTTCCTTGTAATGGCTCTAAGGTTAAAAAAAAAATAACCCACATAACTGGAGGATCATAAGGCTTGTCACATCACACTAGATCATCGCTTTCTCAGACTTCATCTTTCTGTACCTTTGCTGCTTTGATTCCCTCTGCCTGGACCTGCCTTCCTCCATTGTGTGGTTATACACATTCAATCCGTTCATCTAGGCCAAACTCAAATGTAATCTCACATCAGTGAAGACTTGATTTCTGCTGATGAACCCAATATGCCATGCTGCCCTGTCTGATCTTTCTTCCCTGAGAATCAGGACACAGGGGTGGGAAAGTACTAGACTGGGAGAGAAAGGAGAGGGGTCTATGGGTTTGACCTGCATGAGACTGGGTCTAGAAATGGAGATTTCATATGAGTATGGATGTGATTACGAAGTAGTGAGTACGCTCTCTGAGAGATGTTTTGGAGGATGCATAGATGGTTCCGGGAACGAATGACCTCAACAGACCTCCTTGAAGGCATATTACCAAACCTTTCTGCCAGTTATCAATGTATTTATTGTCTGTCACCTCAAACGCTTGAAAAAGGGGGCCAGAAAGTAAGACTAGATAAGCAAAATTCATTTGCTTAGTGGCTCCTACTTGGAGCACGGCTTTAATCAGTGACCTCAGGTGATGGGGTGTACTCTTGCCAGGGGACACAAGAATACCAGGAGTATTGTTCCTTCTCATATATTGCATGATATGGAAAGCTGCCAGCACGGAGTAGCACATGTAACAGGAAAGGGCTCCATAGAAGGTTAGGCTTCCCTGGCACTTGGTCACATGGTCCAACAGACCCTATGATACTATGGGTGTTAGCGGTGGGAAAAGGTTCAGTGTGGATTTCATGGCAAGCCCCCGTGAGAAAAATCATAACACAGGCCCCTGGGATTTGAAGCAAGACTGTGCCAACTGCAGCAAAGAATTCTAAGTCATGTTAGAAACAGTTCCTGGTGAGTCACTGGGCCCTGGGAGAGACTGAACCTTTGATCTTGAGGCAAAGTGACTCTGTATCTGAAATGAATTGCCTGTTGTGAGCTGGGTTATATGGGATCAGCAGAGTCAAAAAGTCAGACAAGCCCAGCAACATTCACAAGAAGGCACAGGTACATCTTGAATAGAGTCCTTGAAAGACCAGAGGACGTGGCATCCCAGACAGCCGCCGCAGAAACACCAGCAGCTGTCTCCTGGCTCACTCCTGTGGTTCATCGTGTGGCAGGTCTAGTACGACTGGATGAAGAAAGAGGAAAAAGCCCAAGTTTGGTTTATGAGTGAGCCAGCATGGTATGTGTGTGAAAGCAGAAAACAGATGGCAGCTACATTATAGCCATACTCAAAGGTGGCTTTGAAAATAACAGAGAGGGAAAGTCTTCCCTATGGGCAGAGCTGGGAGCAGTTCACTCCGCTTTTTATGGAATGAGAAGTGGACCAAGCTGAGAATATATACAAATTGCTAAGAAGTGCCCAATTCCCTGGCCAGCTTGTCATGGACCTAGAAAGGAAAGGAATAGAAGATCAGAGACAAGGAGTCCTGGTGTAGGAGCATGAGGCTGGACGTGGGAGTGGGCACAACGTGTAAAGAGTTTTCAATCACACTTTGATGTTACCAGAAAGCACTCAGTGTGAAAGAGTCACAGAAAACCAAGTAGACAAAATGACTTGGCCAGGCAATGTTATCCAGCCTTTGCCATCAGCCGTCCTGGATCCGGACTAGTTGGCACATTACTGGCAAGGTCTCTGTGGCGAAGATGGGTGCTGTGCTTGGACCCAACAGAAGGGACTCCATTTGTTTTGGTCTATCTAGATACTGATGCTTCTGAATGTCCAAACTGCTATCAACAAAAACCAACCCTGAGCACTATTCTTTGACGAATCTATTTTGGTAGCAAGGAAATTACGTCCTGGAAGGAATAGGAGTTTATCCATAGAGATAGATACCTATTCTTCGTATGAATTTATCCATTTAAGCTCCACCGTTATCCAGGAGCATATTGAATGCTTGATCCACAGGTTTGGAATCCTACTCAACAGCTGTCTAACCAGGGGATCCACTTGGAGCAAAGGAATTGTGAGAGTGGGACCATGACCATTGGATTTACTGTCTGTATCATATACGAAAATGCCCAGAATTAACTGGCCTACTGCTCTGACAGAACTTCTAGGAATGGCCTTCAAAAGGCATATCTAAATCACCAGCTTGGAGAAAATTCTCTGAAAGAGTAGTGTCATCCTCAAGATGCATCCATTATATGCATTAAATCAGAGACCCATATATATAGTGCTCTGTCAACATGGGAAGGATACATGGCCCAGAAGCCAAGGCTGGTAGCAGGAGAGGCTCCTCTTGTCACTTCCAGTGATACACTGGGGGCCTTGCACTTTTCATTTCTGTAATTCTGGGCTCTGCAGTGTTAGCATTCCTGGTCCAAAGTAGATGTACTCTTGCCAGGAGACACAGAAAGAGTCCCATTTAACTGGAACACTTTGGACTTCCCACGTTCAGGGCCCAGTAGGTAAGAAGAGAGTCACAATCCTGGCAGGGAAAATTGATCCTGATGAGCAGAAGGAGGGAGGGATGCTTTTAGACAGACAATGGTGGCAGGAAGGAATGCATAGCACTCAGGTGATCTCGGGGCATGTCTTGGTATCTCTTGCCTTGGTATAACTCTGAACGGATACATCAGCAACTCTGAACAGAGAAGCATATGAAAAGCAAGGGTTCAAACCCCTTAGAAATGAAAGTTTGGCTCACACCAACAAGTAGGTCACCAAGACCTGCCAACATGATAGCCGAGGTAAGGGACATGTGGGGATTCTCAAATTTGTCCTCCATATTGCCATCCTCAGTTTCATTTTTGCTCTTTATTAATCACATTGCTATAATTTAATTTTGCTGTTAGATTTTAAATACCATACATTTCTTTTTTTTTTGATGGTTTCTAATAGTTGTTTTGTTTTTTTAAGTAGATCTTTATTGGAGTCTAATTGCTTCACAATACTGTGTTAGTTTCTGTTGTACAACAAAGCGAATCAGCCATGTGCACACACATGTCCCCATATCGCCTCCCTCTTGCCTCTCCCTCCCACTCTCCCTATCCCACCCCTCTAGGTGGTCACAAAGCACCGAGCTGATCTCCCTGTGCTATGATGCTGCTTCCCACCAGCCAACTATTTTACATTCGGTAGTGTATATATGTCGATGTTACTCTCACTTCGCCCCAGCTTCCCCCTCCCACCGCATGTCCTCAAGTCCATTCTCTATGTCTTCCTCTTTATTCCTGCCCTGCAATTAGGTTCATAAGTACGATTTTTTTTTTTTTAGATTCCATATATATGCATTAGCATACAGTATTTGTTCTTCTCTTTCTGACTTACTTCACTCTGTACTGCAGACTCTAGGTCCATCCACCTCACTACAAACAACTCAATTTCATTCCTTGTAATGGCTGAGTAATATTCCATTGTATATATGTGCCACATCTTCTTTATCCATTCATCTGTCGATGGACAATTAGGTTGGTTCCATGTCCTGGCTATTGTAAACAGTGCTGCAGTGAACACTGGTACATGTCTCTTTTTGAATTATGGTTTTCTCAGGGTATATGCCCAGTAGCAGGATTGCTGGGTCATATGGTAGCTCTATTTTTAGTTATTTTTCTTTTCTTTTTTTTTGCAGTACGCAGGCCTCTCACCATTGTGGCCTCTCCCGTCTCTGAGCACAGGCTCCAGACACGCAGGCCCAGTGGCCATGGCTCACGGGCCCAGCCGCTCCGCGGCATGTGGGATCCTCCTGGACCGGGGCACGAACCCGCATCCCCTGCATTGGCAGGCGGACTCCCAACCACTGCGCCACCAGGGAAGCCCTATTTTTAGTTTTTTAAGGAACCTCCATACTGTTCTCCATAGTGGTTGTATCAATTTACATTTCCACCAACAGTGCAGGAGGGTTCCCTTTTCACCACACGCTTTCCAGAATTTATTGTTTATAGATTTTTGTGATAATGGCCATTCTAACTGGTGTGAGGTGATACCTCATTGTAGTTTTGATTTGCGTTTCTCTAATAATTAGTGATGTTGAGCAGCTTTCCATGTGCCTCTTGGCCATCTGTATATCTTCCTTGGTGAAATGTCTATTTAGGTCTTCTGCCCATTTTTAAACTGGATTGTTTGTTTTTTTGATATTGAGCTCCATGAGTTTGTATATTTTGGAGATTAATCCTTTGTCAGTTGCTTCCTTTGCAAATATTTTCTCCCATTCTGAGGGCTGTTTTTTTGCCTTGTTTATGGTTTCCTTTGTTGTGCAAAAGCTTTTAAGTTTAATTAATCCCATTTATTTATTTTTGTTTTTATTTCCATTACTCTAGGAGGTGGGTCAAAAAAGATCTTGCTGTGGTTTATGTCAAAGAGTGTTTTTCCTATGCTTTCCTCTAAGAGTTTTATATTGTCTGGTCTTACATTTAAGTCTTTAAGCCATTTGGAGTTTATTTTTGTGCATGGTGTTAAGGAGTGTTCTAATTTCATTCTTTTACATGTAGCTGTTCAGTTTTCCCAGCACTACTTATTGAAGAAGCTGTCTTTTCCCCATTGTATGTTCTTGCCTCATTTCTCAAAAATTAGATGCCCATATGTGTGTGGGTTTATCTCTGGGCATTCTATCCTGTTCCATTGATCTATATTTCTGTTTTTGTGCCAGTACCATACTGCCTTGATTACTGTAGGTTTATGATATAGTTTGAAGTTGGAGAACCTGATTCCTCCAACTCTGTTTTTCTTTCTCAAGATTGCTTTGGCTATTAAGGGTCTTTTGTGAAACATGCCATTGGTAGCTTGATAGGGATTGCATTGAATCTGTAAGCTGCTTTGGGTAGTGTAGTCATTTTCACAACATTGATTCTTCCAATCCAAGAACATGGTATATTTCTCCACCTGTTTATGTCACCTTTGATTACTTTCATCAGTGCCTTATAGTTTTCTGAGAACAAATCTTTTGCCTCCTTAGACAGGTTTATTCCTATGTATTTTATTCTTTTTGTTACAATGGTAAATGGAATGTTGTCTTCATTTCTCTTACTGATTTTTCATTGTTGGTGTATAGGAATGTCAGAGATTTCTGTGCATTAATTTTGTATCCTGCAACCATACCAAATTCATTGATTAGTTCTAGTAGTTTTCTGGTGGCATCTTTGGGATTTCCTATGTATAGTATCATGTCATTGACAAACAGGGACAGTTTTACTTCTTTTCCGGTTTGGATTCCTTTAATTTCTATTTCTTCTCTGATTGCTGTGGCTAGGACTCCCAAAACTTTGTTGAATAAGAATGGTAAGAATGGACATCCTTGTCTTTTTCCTGACCTTAGTGGAAATGCTTTCAGTTTTTCACCATTGAGAATGATGCTTGCTGTGGGTTTGTCATATATGGCCTTTATTATGTTGAGGTAGGTTCCCTCTATGCCCATTTTCTGGAGAGTTTTCATCAAAAATGGGTGTTGAATTTTGTCAAAAGCTTTTTCTGCATCTATTGAGATGATCATGTGGTTTTTATTCCTTAATTTGTTAATATGGTTTATCACATTGGTTGATTTGCATATATTGAAGAATCCTTGCATCCCTGGGATAAATCCCACTTGATCATGGTGTATGATCCTTTTAATGTGCTGTTGGATTCTGTTTGCTAGTATTTTGTTTCAGATTTTTGCATCTATGTTCATCAGTGATATTGGTCTATAATTTTATTTTTTTGTGATATCATTTCTGGTTTTGGCATCAGGGTGATAGTGGCTTCGTAGGATGAATTTGCGAGTGTTTCTCCCTCTGCTATATTTTGGAAGAGTTTGAGAAGGGTCAGTGTTAACTCTTCTCTAAATGTTTGATAGAATTCGCCTGTGAAGCCATCTGGTCCTGGACTTTTGTTTGTTGGAAGATTTTAAATTATGGTTTCAATTTCATTACTTGTGATAGGTCTGTTTATATTTTCTAATTCTTGCTGGTTCAGTCTTGGAAAATTGTACCTTTCCAAGAATTTGTCCATTTCTTCGTGCTTGTACATTTTATTGGAATATATTTGTTTGTAGTAGTCTGTTATAATCCTTTGTGTATCTGCAGTGTCAGTTGTGATTTCTCCTTTTTTCATTTCTAATTTAATTGATTTGTGTCCTCTCCCTTTTTTTCTTCATGAGTCTGGCTAAGGGTTTATCAATTTTATCTTCTCAAAGAACCAGCTTTTAGTTTTATTGACCTTTGCTATTGTTTTCTTCACCTCTATTTCATTTATTTCTGCTCTGATATTTATGATTTCTTTCCTTCTACTGACTCTGGGTTTTCTTTGTTCTTTCTCTACTTGTTTTAAGTGTAGGTTTAGATTGTTTATTTGAGATTTTTCTTGTTTCTTGAGGTGAGATTGAATTGCTATAAACTTCCCTCTTAGATCTGCTTTTGCTGTGTCCCATAAGTTTTGGGTCATCATGTTTTGTTGTCATTTGTTTCTTTGTATTTTTTTTATTTCTCCTTTGATTTCTTCAGTGATCTCTTGGTTACTCAGTAGTGCACTGTTTTGCCTCCATATATTTGTATTTTTTACAGTTTTTTTTCCTGTAATTGATTTCTAATCTCATAGTGTTGTGGTCAGAAAAGATGCTTGATATGATTTCAATTTTCTTAAATTTTCTGAGCCATGATTTGTGACCCAAGATGTGATCTATCCTGGAGCATGTTCCATGTATACTTGAGAAGAAAGTATATTCTGCCACTTTTGGGTGGAATATTCTATAAATATCAATTAAGTCTATCTGGTCTATTGTGTCATTTAAAGCTTGTGTTTCCTTATTTATTTTCTGTTTGGATGATTTGTCCATTGGTGTATGTGGGGTGTTAAAGTCCCCTACTGTGATTGTGTTACTGTCGATTTCTCCTTTCATGGTTGTTAGCATTTGCCTTATGCATTGAGGTGCTCCTATGTTGGGTGCATAAACATTTATAATTGTTATATCTTCTTCTTGGATTGATCCTTTGATCATTATGTAGTGTCCCTCCTTATCTCTTGCAACAGTCTTTATTTTAAAGCCTATTATTATTATTATTATTATTGGTATGCAGGCCTCTCACTGTTGTGGACTCTCCCATTGCAGTAGCACAGGCTCCAGATGCGCAGGCTCAGCGGCCATGGCTCACGGGCCCAGCCACTCCGTGACATGTGGGATCTTCCCGGACCAGGGCATGAACCCGTGTCCCCTGCATCGGCAGGCAGACTCTCAACCACTGTGCCACCAGGGAAGCCCTTAAAGCCTATTTTATCTGATACAAGTATTGCTACTCCAGCCGTCTTTTGACTTCCATTTGCATGGAATATCTTTCTCCATCCCTTCACTTTCAGTCTGTATGTGTCCTTAAGTCTGAAGTGGGTCTCTTGTAGACAGCATATATATAGGTCTTGTTTTTGTATACAATCAGCCAGTCTGTGTCTTTTGGTTGGGGCATTTAATCCATTTACATTCAAGTTTATTATTGATATGTATGTTCCTATTACCATTTTCTTAATTGTTTTGGCTTTGTTTTTGTAGGTCTTTTTCTTCCCTTTTGTTTCCCGCCTAGAGAAATTTCTTTAGCATTTGTTGTAAAGCTGGTTTGCTGGTGCTGAATTCTCTTAGCTTTTGCTTGTCTGAAAAGCTTTTGACTTCTCCATATAATCTGAATGAAATCTTTGCTGGGTAGAGTAATCTTGGTTGTAGGTTTTTCTTTTTCATCACTTTAGGTATATCCTGCCAATCCTTTCTGGCCTGCAGAATTTCTGCTGAAAAATCAACTGATAACCTTATGGGGATTCCTTTGTATGTTATTTTTTCTTTCTCCCTTGCTGCTTTTAATATTTTTCCTTGAATTTAGTTTTTGTTAGTTTGATTAATATATGCCTTGGTCTCTTTTTCTGATGGTTTACCCTGTATGGGACTCTCTGTGCTTCCTGCACTTGGGTGACTATTTCCTTTCCCATGTTAGGAAAGTTTTTGACTATAATCTCTTCAAATAATTTTTCAGACCCCTTCTTATTCTCTTCTTCTTCTGGGACCACTATAATTAGAATGTTGGTGCATTTAGTGTTATTTCTTTCATAAAATCCCACCTTATTATCTATTTTATAAAAATTCAGTCTGCAAGACATTCTACAGAAGTTTCAAAGAACCTGCTTATATCTTTCTGGGAATGCCCAACAATTTTCTTTTACTCCATAGCTCAGAAGCCTGCTCTTCTTCTAAGCCTTTGGGGAGATATTTCTTTTTCCTTTTCCTGCAGCATTCTCATTCCTCTTATTTTTAACAGGTTCACATATTTCCTATAATTATATTGGCTTTAAGTAGCCAATATATTCATTTAGGTAGCTTAAGTTAAAGCAAAACAAAGTTTAATATGAAGATGCTGAAGTGTGTCTTGGAAACCAGTAAGCATTGAGAACCATTGATCCAGGGATAAAATGCCAATGGGACTTCCTCTAGATCTCATCTTTGCTTCTGTGATCACTTTCCATCTCTCCTCCTTCTCCCCTTTCTTCCCTCCCTCCTCCTCTTCTCTTTCTGACCAGCGTCCTTTGATTCACTCTGTTCTGAAACTGCAGATGGTACAGTCTAAAACAAAGTTGTCATTAGCTCTCAAATAACATTGCTTCTGTGGTGAAACTAACCTGACTGATCTGAAATTTTGTCCAAGTCCAAATTAACTGGGGAACAAGTTTATTGGCCCAGCTTTTTTCATGCATGGTCCAGTCATCTGTGGTCCGTGGACTGGAGTCACATAGTATTGGGTTGGCCAAAAAGTGCCTTTGGGTTTTAAGTAAAAATAAAAGACATATTTTTCATTTTCACCAAGAACTTTATTGAACAACATATTTACCCTTTTGTTCCACTACCTTCTGCCACTTTTCAGGCAACTTCATAATTCCATCTTCCCAAAACTTTTTATCTTTCTGAGCAAAGAACTGTTCCAGGTGCCTTTTACAGTCTTCCAGGGAATGGAAATTTTTCCTAGTAAGAGAATTTTGTAAAGACCGAAATAAATGGAAATCTGAAGGTGTGATGTCTGGTGAATACGGTGGATAAATCAGAACTTTCCAGCCAAGCTGTAACAGTTTTTGCCTGGTCATCAAAGAAACATGCTGTATTGTGTCATCCTGATGGAAGATTATACGTTTTCTGCTGACTAATTCTGGACACTTTTTGTTGAGTGTCACTTTCAGTTGGTGTAATTGGGAGCAGTACTTGTTGGAATTTGTCACTTCATTTTCTGGAAGGAGCTCATAATATAATACTCCCTTCCAATCCCACCATATACACAACACCTTCTTTGGATGAAGACCAGCCTTTGGTGTGGTTGGCAGTGGTTCATTTCACTTGCGCCAGGATCTCTTCCATTCCACATTGTTGCACAGTATCCACTTTTCATCGCCTGTCACAATTTGTTTTAAAAATGGAACATTTTCATTACGTTTAAGTAGAGAATTGCATGCGGAAATATGGTCAGGAAGGTTTTTTTCACTAAACTTATGTGGAACCCAAACATCAAAGTGATTCACATAACCAAGCCGGTGCAAATGATTTTCAATGCTTGACTTGGATATTTTGAGTATGTTGGCTATCTCCCAGGTGGTATACTGTTGATTGTTCTCAATTATTGTTTCAATTTGATCGTTATCAACTTCAACATGTCTACCCGACCATTGAGCATCATCCATCGAGAAATCTCCAACATGAAATTTCACAAACCACTTTTGACACGTTCAATCAGTCACAGCACCTTCTCCATACACTGCAGAAATCCTTTTCTGCATTTTGGTTGCATTTTTACCTTTCTTGAAATAATAAAGCATAATATGCTGAAAATGTTGCTTTTTTTCTTCCATCTGGAATATTAAAATGGCTAAACAAAAATTCACCAATTTTGATGTCATTTTTTAAATGCACACTGATATAACAGCTGTCACATACAATCTAACAAAATTGTTTCGAAGGAAGTTAAAGACAACTAAGTGCTACTAGAGCCATCTTATGGAAAAAACTGAACGAACTTTTTGGCCAATATCAAAGTTATGGCTACCACACAGATTAGAGGAGAAAAATGGTTCTCAGAGAAGTGTACACTGTATTGTGCAGAATGGGACAGGGGGTGAGCGGTAGGGAGGAGATGGCTGGATAGGCATTCCAGTTGTTAGATGTCTACTCACTTTCATCTGGTGTGGATACTTCTACTTGTAATTCCTGGCTCTTTAAAAATATAAACAAATCATAAGGGTGCATGTATCTTTTCTAATTATGTTTTTTTTTTTTCTGGATATATGCCCTGGAGTGGGATTCCTGGGTCATATGGTAGTTCTATTTTTAGTTTTTTTAAGTTCATTGAAGCACTATTTACAATGGCCAAGACATGGAGGCATCAACAGATGAATGGATAAAGAAGATGTGGTATATATACACAATGGAATATTACTCAGCCACAAAAAAGAATGAAATAATGCCATTTGCAGCAACATGGATGGGCCTAGGGATTATCACACTAAGTGAAGTAAGTCAGACAGAGAAAGACAAATATCATATTATATCATTCATTTGTGGAATCTAATTTTAAAAAATGATACAAATGAACTTATTTACAAAACAGAACAGACTTACAAATATCAAAAACAAACTTATGGTTACCAAAGGGAAAAATGTGGCAGGGAGGGATAAATCAGGATTAACATACACACACTACTATATTTAAGACAGATAACTAACAAGGACCTACTGCATAGCACAGGAACACTACTCAATATTCTGTGATAACCTATATGGGAGAAGAACCTAAAAAAGAATGAATATACATATATGTATAACTGAATCTCTTAGCTGTACACAAGAAACTAACACAACTATAACCCAATAAAATTTTTAAAAATATATAAACAAATGAGAAAATAGAAAGTTCAATCTTCAATAAAAGCCTCTTCCTGTTTCTATCATTGCCCAGTCCTCACCTCCCCACACTGTAGAAATTATAGCTTCCCATTTTCATCCTGCCATTGCCATTTCCCACCACTCTCTGCACAGGTATTGATTGGAATTTGGAGTTTCTAACTGAATATAGGGAATGAGTTACTGGTGGGTAAAATATATTTTAGGTCACCTCAGATATTTGCAGGACTTGGAGCAAATTTTTGGTTGCTTCACGGCACAAACAAAGGCCATAATGAGGAGGAGTATTTCTACTTGTTTCCAGGTGGGTGGTGAATAGCACACATGGGTGTTCTTCTATCCAGTTCTACTGGTCTTGTTATTGATGAAGATTTATTACCAATTTAGTTAACTTTCACCCTCTGTTTACAATATTGTATGTTTTCACATTTTTATTTTCTTAATATTGTGAAAGTGGAAATGAGGCTGGTGTGTACCAAAAAAGACAGTGAGATAATGATCACAGTAGAAATCTATGATTACACCTTTGGACTATGGAGTTTCTTTTCTCTCTAATTTACATCTGTTAGAAATGCTTAGGTAACTGGGAAAGACTGCTTATTTTTCTCTTAACTTGATTTGCTTTTCCCTCAAATTTAATTTCTAAATAGCAGAGCACTTTTTAACAGTATACTTAAAAACAGAATAGGTTAAATAATTCAAAAATCTATGTATTACTAAAAATAACCAGAATATCCATTTGTGCTGGTTAAATGTGTAATTTGTTTTAAAATGTGAATATGAAAAATATAGTAATTCATAAAACCAGCATGGGAAATAACTAAAGAAAAAAAAACTTTAAACAGGTTTTCCCACCTGACTACTATTTTTGGAGCCCTAGCAGGATAGAAAAGGAAATTAGTATTTAATAAAGAATTGGAAAGAATGGGTAGAGATTTAGTTAAGTAAAACAAGGAAAGGATTTTGAAATATGAATGAAATAGCATCAATAGTATTTTGTAGAAGAATATTAATAAAGTCTACTAAGCGAATTCTGAAACATTTTGTACATTTTACATTGCTGTTGATTCTTCCAGGTAATGATGCTCCATTATATGAAGAGTCAATATTTGAATGATACAAGATTAAACAATAGATTGTCTGAATTAGCCTTGCTCATTTGATTTACAAGATAACATCCCCTGAATTGAGAAACTATATTAACATTCATTTTGAGTTTTGAAGTGCTAAATTAGACTACAAATCCAGTAATGAAAATTTGGAAGCACGAAAAACATTCAGAGGGTCAGGAAACAAATGACAAAATCCATGATAGCCAAAGTTTAAGCTTCAACTGCTCTAGTGGAGCAAAACTTGATAACAGGAATGAGAAATCCATTATCGAGAAAAGTGATAAGTGATACCTAACAAAAGGAGAAATCAGAGAAAGCTTTGACAGGTATATTCAAAATATGTAATAAAATGAAAATTGTGAAGCATAGTAATAAAACAAACATATCTGGAGCCAATCCTAGCTATCTTAGCAAAAGACTTAGCAAAAGACAGCAATCTTAGTAAAAGACTTTTATCAATGCCAGTGAAGCTCTAAACATCTCTCCCAATAAGTGCCTTCTTTGTTCTCTCCCAAAGGACTGAACTGAATTTTGTTCAGTTTTTCCTTATAATTTTACCACACGCATACGTATTCCTATAGTAATATATTATTAGGTTTTACAGTTTCTGAATTTTTAAAATTGAATTCATAATGAGACTTTTGAAATTTGCCTCTTTCACTCAACATTTTAAAGATTCACTCATGTTGATATAGGATATATATACTACTTTCACTGTAGTATAGGATTCTACTTTGTGGTTATGTCATAATTTATTTATCCATTCCTCTGTTGATAGACATTGTTTGGTTTTGTCTTTATAATTAAAAAAAAAATCAGAAACAATGCCCCTGTGAAGATTCTTGTCTATATTTACTGGTGCACACTTGGAAGAGTTTCTCCAAAGCAGCACAATCTAACCAAACTTGTTGCACTGATGGAAATGTTCTGTCTATGCTTTGCAACATCACAGCCAATACCTACGTCAGGATTTTGAGCCCTTGCAATGTGGTTAGTACCACTGAGGAACTGAATTTTTAATCTAACTTAATTAAAAACATGGATCTTATGCACTTAATTTCCAAGAAAAATCAATCCATGGAGTGTTGAAATAAATGTGTTACTTTGAGGCAAAGATTAATGGGAAAAGGGGATAGTACATGTCATTTAGGATTTCCACATACTTTTTTTTTTTTTACATCTTTATTGGAGCATAATTGCTTTACAACGGTGTGTTAGTTTCTGCTTTATAACAAAGTGAATCAGTTATACATATACATATGTTCCCATATCTCTTCCCTCTTGCATCTCTTTGTTTCTCTGATTATATCTTTCCTTAAAAAGAAACCTTCACTTTATAAAATGGTTTTAGATTTACTGAGGAATTGTAAAGGTAGCACAGAGAGTTTCCATATATCTCTCACCCATTGTTTCTTATTTTCAACATCTTACATTAGTATTGCACATTTGTTAACAATGAAGGAACCAATATTGATACATCAAGTCCATAGCTTCCTAATATTCACTGATGTTAAATCAAAATTTACTTATAGTATTTTTATCTGATGTCCTTTTCCTGTCCTAGGATACCATCTAGGATACCATATCAACTTTGGTCATCAAGTTTTCTTAGGTGCTCGTTGACAGCTACTGAGATTTTCCTTGTTTATGATGACCTTGGCAATTTTGAGGAGCACTGGTCATGTGTTTTGTATAGTGTCGTTCTAGTGGGACTTGCTGATGTCTTCCTTATGATTAGGCTGGAGTTACAGGTTTTGGGGAGGAAGACAACAGAGGTAGTGTGATATTTTAATCACACTGTATCAAAGGTATATACTATGAAACTCATCCACATGACTTATCACTGTTTATGTTGACATTGATGACTCTACCCCCTCCGCCTCACTTTTTGTAATGAAGTCACTATGTGCAGCCCACACTTAAGGAACTGGAATTCTTTGGGCTTCTTCTGCAAGTAAGATTTGTCTTTTATCACTCCGGACGAGCAGGCTCAGCGGCCATGGATCACGGGCCCAGGCGCTTCGCGGCATGTGGGATCTTCCCGGACCGGGGCATGAACCCGTGTTCCCTGCATCGGCAGGCGGACTCTCAACCACTGTGCAACCAGGGAAGCCCCCTCATTTACTTTTTAATTCAATAATTAATTCAATAATTTATATCAGTATGGACTCTTGGATATTTATTTTATATCTTGGGTTATAATTCAATTCAGTTTCTTGCTCAAATTATTCTAGTTTTGGCCACTGCGGGCTTTTTCAGTTGCTTCCTGTGCCTATTTGACATACTCCCATCAATGGTCTCACCTGTGTGTGTTTAGCACTTCCCTTCTGGCACTAAAAGATGATCTGAGATCATCTTGTATATTTCCTGCCCCAATTCTAGAATCAGCCATTTCTCCAAGGAGCCTGGCTCCTTTTATTAGGAAATGGTATTAGAGATGAGAATTTGGGCACTAGGTATGCTTATTACTACTGGGTACTTTAATTCTAATTAACAAAATTAAAAATTAAAAAAAAACTACTACTAACCGGTAGTTAGTGGCTTCTGTATTAGACAGGACAGCTCTAGGCTACCTTTTTAGGAATGGACTTATTAAATCATAGGGTATGTGTGAACGCTCAACTTTACAAGATAACTCTTAACAGTTTCTGAAGTGTACGTACCCATTCACACTTCCAACAGCAATGTTTGAGTTTTGTGGTTCTATTTTCCACCAATACTTTGTATTTTCAGATTATCAATTTTTGCCAGTATGGTGACATCTTTATCTTTGGCCCTACTTTTTTCCTTACAGAAAGCAATTGAGGAGGAAAGTCTTTCTGGATTTTTTTTTTTTTTTTTACTTTTGTACATGTTTGTACATTAGCATTATAAACAGAGATAGATTGTTGCGGAGCACGGGCTCCGGACGCGCAGGCTCAGCTGCCCTGGCTCACAGGCCCAGCCGCTCCGCGGCACGTGGGATCTTCCCGGACGGGGGCACGAACCCATGTCCCCTGCATCGGCAGGCAGACTCTCAACCACTGCGCCACTAGGGAAGCCCCAGAGATAGATTTTTAACTGCATATTCATATACTTGCTTTATTTTGAAAAGGCATGAAAGCAATTACAAGACAGTATGAAATAGAAAAGTATTTATTTTAGCCTAATCTGCCTCCAGAGAGAGCACCCTTTTATCCAGAGAAGTAATTGTTTACTATAATAATTGCCTTATATCAGTGGTATTTTGAAGAAGTGGAAAAAATCAGAGCAGTGCCCTCAATTAAGTATTGCTGTACAGAAAATGCCAGCACTACAGGAAAGCAAGGTAAGCTATAGACTGAATTAACTGGCCCGAAACAGAAACTGAGAAGCATTCTTGCCTTAAAGAGATGTAAGTTCTTATAGACATCTCCATTTCTTTTTATCTAATATCTGGAAAGAATAAAAAGGATTGTTTCCTGTAGCAGGCTGGGTTGGATTCTGAGGTAATAGCATTTGAAAGTCACATGTTAGAATGATGTCAGCAGTCATCAGCTTAAAACGTGCATGATGACAAGATAAACAACATGGCAAATAAATTGTTGATGAAATAGGGAGAGTGAAAATTGGAGTGGAAAAAGTAAAATGAAACAAACGTGGGTGTAAATTAATGAAATGTTTGTCCTCCTTCTACCCATAAAGCCACTTAGGAATTGGGGGGGGTTCTCTCCTTATCTTTCTCAAAATTATCCTCCAAATTATTGCGATCATTGACACAATCCCTTACTTATTTGAAATTCTGAACCTACCATATGAAACATTGTTCTAAGGGAAAATGATTTAGCCCTGTTCAGTTGATACAAACGAAGGGGATGATATATGTAAAAGTTTTGAAAATAAGTATTCAACAGATAAAAATTCAAATTCATTCTGAATTTCTGCTCTGCTGAAGGCATTACTACATGAAAAGATATTGCACTGGAAAAAGAAATCAATATCAGTCTGTGAAAAACCCAAGAGAAAACATCTTAATTGGAGTCTGTCATTCAATAGAAAGTTCACAGTTATGGACTACAGTGAAAAGAAATACTGATTCTTGACCTTCTTTACCTCATAGACCATTAGAAGAGTTTTGACTGTGAACAAGGAAGGAAGGATCAAAATGAGAAATCTGTGTTGCCTAAAAAGCTATTTGAAGTTAGTAAATAAAAAAATGTTCAAATAAAACTTCAAACATACCAAAATATATATATTTAAAATATATAATATATATAATATATATTTTTAAAATATAATATATATATTTATAT
>NW_020174578.1:483183-542546 GCF_003031525.2 Neophocaena asiaeorientalis asiaeorientalis | reverse complement strand
TATATATAATATATTATATATATATAATATATATATTTTATATATATTTAAAATAGCAAGTGCAAGAATAAATTATTTTTACCATTTTTAGTTAATTTAGTTAATCTGTGTCATATAATGTCATAAGAGACTTGTAGTTGTCATGGAAGTGTATACAATGTACAAAACACACCCATGCATTAAGGGACTCCATCTTGGAGAGTCCCTTTGGTTTGAATTTGCAAAGGGAATTTATAATTCTTCTTATGTCAAAGTCCTTAAAATGGATGTTTAATATTTACTCATTTTTTATATTTAGAAGTCTTTCAAAGTTTTATTATTATTTTGTGCTTTATCCCAGTTATGTCCACTTTCCTTTTTCATCTCTTGTAACCTGATGTTATCTGCAAAATATACTGGAAAAAACAAAAGAAATTTCATTGACATAATACATGCTTAAAGAAAAAGCTATTTTAAAATGATCAAGTTGGACCCTACCAGGTACTGATGAAGATGTTAGAACAACAGAAAATCTTATGTGTGTGGTGGGAGTATAAATATGTAAATGAGTTTGAAAAACAATTTGGCAATATCTAGCAAGGCTGAAAATGACCCTCTGATCAGCAATTACATAATTCATGCCCATGAGCTGAAGGAGATATATATACAAGAATACTCATTACTTTGTTGTTCACAATTAAACTGAAAACAACAAAAATACCCATGAATAGGAGAATGGATAAGTTGTTATATATTCTTATAAGTGATTAATACTAATAGCAGTTAAAGCGAATGAGCAAGAAATATGTGTATCAATATGTATAAATCTCAAAAACAAATTAATAATTTAGTGTTATTAAACAAATAACACTAGTTGTATAAGGCCATATAAAGAATGATAAAATTTATATGTAGTTTGGATACTTGCAAAGGATGCTATATAGTTTAAGGATACATGCTTTATAGTCAAAGTATAAAAACATGAAAGGAAAGAATAATGCCAAATTCAGGATAGTGCTTATCAATGGAAAGGAGAGGGGTGCAACATTTATATCTGTAATATTTTGCTTGTTTATTTTTTCAGTACACCTAGGTCATTATGTTATTTTCTATATATGTTTTGTATGACTGAAAATATTTCAAAATAGGATAAAATCTTTTTTAGGCTATTATTTCTATAGTGTTTGTTGCCCAAAGTAAAACTATTAACGTCACAGGGAGTTAATCCTCTGGCTTTTAAATATGAAAAACCTACTTTGTTAAGATATTCACCCCAGTTGTCATTTTTATTTGCAGTGAAACATACAAAACTTGAAAATGTACTAATGTAACGCTGAAATAGCACTACTGAAAAATATTTCCTAGTATTCCAATGATCCTTCATCGATGTGGGTACTAGGAACGCAAAGAGGGTATGCCTTTTTATCACTGTATCCCTCCCTACCTTTATTGCTTGGGACAGCATAGCGGTCTAACATACATATGTACCAAAGCAGATGCAAGAAATTATTTTTAAGTGACATGATGCAAGTTCATTTAAAGAAGAGCCAAATAGGTGAAGTTTGTCTCTTGTACGAATCTTCTTATCTGCTCCTCCCTCATCCCCATCAGCCTCCGCCTTCTCAGAGTTTGTTTAAGCAGTGATTGGGACGTGCATACTCCCAAATATTCTATACTCTAGCACTGTCCCCTCTTAGCAGGAAATGAAGCTCAATGGCATGGGTGTAGTGGGAAGATTTCCCAGGAGGCCAGACCCCAGCATCGTATAGTTGCTGTATACACTTATGTGAGACAGGATACCTGGGGATACATGCTATAAATTAGAAGAATTTAATGAACTAATTCTGACTAGCAGTTGTTCTCTTTGTAGTAAATTTGGAAATGGAGCTAGGTAACCTCTAGGATATTTTCCAGCTCTAAAATGTGCATAATTCTTCTTTATTTACCCAGCATGCAATATTCTAAGGTATTACCAGGTAGTGTTAAGCAAATATGGCAGAGGAGATAGAGATTTGAGTATGAGTCACAAGTTTTAAAGGACTTGCATCTAGGAAGAGATAAATGAAACAAGAGCGACAGAAGAGCACACAATAAAATATGTGATATACCGTTAATTCTTCAAAGACATTTGCTATTGTTAATATTAAATAACATATATTGGGTACTTTTATACACATCACCTCTAAGCCTAGGAATACTGAAAGACAAGTATTAATTATCCCTATTTTATGTTGATAAAATAAAGGCTCATATAAATTTAGGAAAATATTAAAGTTACCCAGATAAAAGGATGCAGAACTATAGTTTAATTTAGGTTGTCTGGGTACAGATGATGTTTAGTTTACTACAGTATACTGCCTGCATTACATACACTCTCCACTTGATTTCTTAAAACCATTTTTAAATAAGAAAGTAATCTGGGATTACATGCCTATTGCTACTAAATATAAACAATAACAAATATGGGAGTGAAAGCAAGGTGCCCCTTCACAACTTCTTTCCCCTCAGTATTCCCACCTCCTTCTTCACAATTTGGGATCATGCTACACATATTATTCTGTGACCTTTTATTTTTTCAATGGGAGAAAAAAAAATCTTGTAGTTATTTCCTATCTGTTCATACAAACCTATCTCAATATTCCATACCATGATTTATTTAAACATTTCCTTATTTTTGGACATAAGTTGTTTCCAACATTTCTGTAGATGTCACTTTGACCTCCCTGAGCAAATATCTCTGTCGGACAGTTTCTTGGAAGTGAGGTGCAGTGTCCTTTGATCTCATGAACTCCAAATCTTATTTTCCCCATCTCACTCATCCTAAATTTAATTATTTAAGTTTCCTGTTCTTTTCCCTCCTTCCCTATCTCCCTCCTTCCCTCCCTTCTTTCCTTCCTTCCTTTTTTTGTGGAGGTTTTTCATTGATGACCTGCTCTGAGGTATGCTTTCTTGCTAAATTCTGCCTCAATATCTCCAACTCTTTAAAAATTACTTGGGATAAATTGCAACTTCAGAAATTTTGTCTTAAAATTTAACATAAAAAAATGACACTAGAGCAAAATGGTGTTGTGTGCTAATGGCTTATATTTCATTATTATATAAACAACACCCCAAAGTGAAAATTATTTTAAACTATTTATCTTATGGGCATATGGATAACTGATAAATGAGAATTTTCCCTTTGTATACAATATCCACTGGTAGAGATGTTTCTTTGTTTAAAGTAACAGAATTTTAGAAATGATTTGGAAATTAAAGAGAAAGAACATAGTGGAAGTAATGGAAACAAAATGGATTTCTGTTTCGAATTTCAGCTCTGCCACTCATTGGTTGTATGGCTTTGGGCAAAATATCTTTTTTTTTTTTTTTTTTTTACTGCCTTAGAGCTCTATATTTAAAGTAAGAGTATAATAACAATAGCAATAATAATGTGTTTTTCAAATTTGATCAAAGGCAGCATTTTCCAAAGTGATGTCACTTAGACCTAAAAAAAAAAAAAAATTCTATGGTGAAGTTAACATAAGAAACTCTAGGATACATAGTTTTGTAGCTTTTTATTTTCACTGTAGATTTCATCAGCTGATTTAATATGTGAAAGTGTTTTGAGAATCCTAAAGTCAGAAATCAGTCTGAAGCAGTTCCTAAACCATCTAATCCCCAAATCCTATTTTTTGAAAAGAATCTTTTAGAAGACTTGAGCTCCAAAGAATATATATATATATTGTTTTTGGAAAATACCTGTTTAAGATTTAAAAATAATGCATACAAAATTTTTGGAACATTTTATATACTCAATAATGGTTTCTATTACTATTATAAATCAACGTAAATATATAAAACAAAGGGCTCCATAGGAGAGCTAAAGGGCACCAGAGAAGAGGGAATGCAAAGAATTATAATTAATAAAGAAACCCTTTCCCAAAAGATTTTAGAAAAAGCCTTACCCAGTAAATGGGCTTTAAATTGTAGCAAAGATTTAGAGAGTCTTAAAAGTGCATGTCAGAGGTATTAGTTTTTAACACAAACATATTGAATTCCTCCTGTCTTTTCCATCATGGTCCCATGTGTGAGCATATTAGCCTGAGAGTAAAGAGCTCTAAATAGTCTGTAAGCACAAAGAACAAAGTAATAGAACGACGGCCTCAATGGCAAGGAACAGGGCAGGCAGTATGAAAACAGGCATGTTGAGAATGGGATACTGAAAAAAGAAATTGGTAGGTGCTATTTATCCCTAGGATTTGATATATTTAGGCTTTTTTCCCCCACACATTGGCAAATTCTGGTGAAATAATGATCTCTGTTGATAATTTATTAATTCAGGGCATTCGCTTTAAATATAGTAGTAGTCTATGGATTACTTCTGGTATCTTCTAATTGTCTGGTGCTCTGATATTATTCTATTGATTGCACTTTTCCATTGTGTATCCAAAGGTAGAGAAGAGCAAACAGCAATCATGAAATATGAATGAGATGCCTCATTAACCTTTGGGCTTTTGAGTATCTAATCTATGTCATTGGCAAGAGAAGCCTGGAAGCACTGCAGGGGGTTGAAGGGAGAGGAAGGACAGTTTACTTCCTGGCTGGCAAACTCTGCCATGCCAAGTGCTGGCATGGTGCCTGCTCTGACACAACGGGATCCTGCATTACACTAGAGATGCTGATATTTGTGAGCATAAATATACTATAGGAAGCTTGCTGAAGTTCAGAACATCAGGTTCATCTCCAAAGATTCTGATTCAGCAGCCTAAGGTAGATTTTAGGCATCTGCATTTAACAAGCTCCCAGGTGATTCGGATACAGGTGATCTGCGGACCACACTTGGTGGAACATTACCTTAGACCCCCTTCAACAAGTAGGGCTTAAGCTGACAAAATTTAGATTTCTTGTGGTTTTTACCAGAACATGTAGATCTGTTTTTATTTTCATTTGGAATAAGTTTCCAACCAAATTATATGATATTTGGATTATGGCTATTATTTCCATATCATCAGAAGCTACTCTGTCAACAAAGAAGTTGTTAGGGCTCTTTTTCTCCAGAATTTACAGTAGACTTGAAGTGGTATAGCCATAATTATATGAGATAATTCAAGAAGTTAAAAATTTCAAATGTTAACAAAAATGCAGGTGCCAAACTAGAAGTCCAGGACAGCTAATGTTCAAAAAGCCCGAACTTCTCAATGGGTTTCGGAGTTGCAAGTTGACTATATATCATATCAAAGTAAATAGTAGATAGGGCTATTATGATTCCATAAGGTGATAAATAGACCATAATAACAGCACAAGAAGATAGGAAGCCCAGTTTTGTAGGAATTCTGTGGAAATGCTTAAAGAACAAGAAAGGGAGAATTGTTTCCAATCACCAGTCCTGAAATAGATCTATGTCCCCTTCTGGTTCCCTCAGAAACCACCCATGCTATCTTGAACTAATGGTGACTGGGATTTGACTCAACGTCTTCCTACTGTAACTGAGCAGGACCCGATGGGGCTTTTACGGGACAGACCCCTCCCCCATGTCCTCTGTTTTAGCTACCCAGATAGCTCTGTTGAACTACCCAGATAACAGTATCTAATGCACATTTCCTGAGTTGTTTTATAGATGCTAAAACCCCCGCCAAATGAAAGAATTAACTACTTGATGAACATGAGCACATAGCCCCCAGAACTACTGGTGCCTAAGGATGGATAATGTTAACCCCTGTGACACCGCCCTGTTACCTCACCATCAGCCAATCAGAATTGTGCACGAGCTGATCACATACCCTGAGATGCCCCTCCCTCACCTGGCCTTTAAAAATGCTTTGCTGAAACCCATTGTGGAGTTCAGGCTTTTTGAACGTTAGCTGTCTTGGACTCCCTGTTTGGCGCCTGCAATAAACACTGCACTTTCCTCCATCAGTAGATAGGCTTTGCTGTGCATGGGTGAGTGGACCCAAGTTTGGTTCAGTAACACTACCTTCTCTTTTCTTTGTCCTCAGTAATCCCTCTGATTCCATTGCTTTCCCCCTTATAGACAAAAGCTTAGTTAATTCCTCGTTTAACAGTTACTTTCTTGCTGTTTCTTACACATGCTGTTACTGTCATCTTTAATTCCCATCTTCCTTGCCTGCTTTGCACTCCTGCCTCACACCTTGGGAAAATCTATAATCACCTTCATCTTTCGCTTTTCAATTGAGAAGGTCAAAGAATAACAACATAATTGTTAAGCATAAAATTTATGACAGAGAGGTACATTATAACAAGAAAAAGAAAAGTCATACATTTTGAAATATTAGATATAATAATAATAAGAAAAACTGTCATCAGGATGTAAAAGGCCTTAAAAAGCTCAGAAAATTTTCAGAATTCCTAAAATAGTTTTCATCTACCAACTCATTCTCCACTAATTAAAATTACTTTGCCTCAAGGAGCTGCTTTCAAGATAAACTGCGTTAGATTAGATAAGCTATGTTCAATTCTATTGCTTTCAGTTTTTTTTCAATTCTAGAGTTGTACTGCTTGGTTTTTCACACACACACACACACATTTTGGTTTGTTTTAACACTTTAGATTCAGGATAAACAGGTTTTCTTTGTGGGTAGTTGAGAGATTTTGCTTCATTTGAAAACATTAACTCAGCAGGGAAAAATCTTTCTAGTTCTGAATGCTGTCTTATAATGAATTTCTGCACACGACATAGGAAAAATAATCTGAGAGGTTAGGAAAGGACATGAGAAGTCATCTAACTCAGGTCCTTCATTCTACAGAAACTGAGGATCAGAAAGTTTAAAGTCACATCGCTAATTAGTGGCAGAGCTGGCATTAGAAGCCATCTCTTCTAACGTGATTTCTTTATATTATGCTTTACATTTGTACATTGGGTTTGTCTATAGAGAGATTGTGTTAATTATTTAATGCATAGATCAAACATTTATTGTGCTACTACTATGTGCATGGGTCTGTGCTAAACATCTGAAATACCAAGATAGGGAAAACGAAATAGTTTCTGCTCATGTTTCTCACAATGAGATTTATATTATTATTATTTTTTCAGATAAAAAGTAATCTGTATCTGAATGTATTTGTTCTCAAGCAACCACTCCCAGAGTCCAATAATGAATGAACCCAAGTTCAGACAAAATTATAACAGAACCATGTGCCTTAAGGCTACTGTAGAGATTCTTGATCTTGCTCAATAGCCTCTTCTAAAAATGATTTGATCAATTAATTAATAATCCACCTTATTCCAGAAATGCTATAGTTACAATACAAGCTAATTCTTTTTCTTTTCTTTTTGTGAAAGTCTAGTGTTGCCTAAGAGACATTTGGAGAAACTGGCTCAGAAGGTTTAACATAATAGTTTTCAAATTCAGTCATTCATTTAACAAATACTTATCAAGTACCTATTATATTACAGGGATTTTCTATTTGTGAAAAAGACAAATAACCTCTTCCTCCCTGGGGCTTGTATTCTAGAGGTAGAGACAATGAACAAATAAGGAAAAATGTAACTAAATAAACAAATGAATAACATACTTTCAGATTCTAATTGTGTGGTTTAACTAAGCAAGGTAATGTAGTAGAGGGAAGGAGAAATAAGTGAAAAATCTGCTTTAGATTGGATGTTGAGGGAGGATCTCTGAGAATTGACATTAAAGTTGAGAGGTGGAGGATAAGAAGGAACCAACCAAATAAAGACCTGTGAAAAAGGATGTACCAGGAATTTGATGGCAAGTGCGACAGCATGAAATGGGGAAGAATGCAGTTTGCTAAGAAATGTGTGGTGGGCTTCCCTGGTGGCGCAGTGGTTGAGAGTCCGCCTGCTGATGCAGGGGACACGGGTTCGTGCCCCAGTCCGGGAAGATCCCACATGCTGTGGAGTGGCTAGGCCCGTTAGCCATGGCCTCTGAGCCTGTGCTCCGCAATGGGAGAGGTCACAACAGTGAGAGGCCCACGTACAGCAAAAAAACAAAAAAACAAAAAAACAAAAAAGCAAAAACAACGTTACAGCTTAGTGAACAATGAGATGAGGTTGGAGACAGAGGCAGAAGAAATATTATGCAAAGCCTGATAGAACATGGAGATGAATTTAAATTTTATTTGAAGTGTTGTAGAGGCAATTGGAAAGTATCAAAAAATTTAGATACTGTAAAACATACTCTTTGTGGTGAACAGTCCTATGGATTTTGGCAAATGCATGAAGTCGAGTGTTGACCTCCACAGTCATGAAACAGAACACTTCATTATACCTGAAATCCCTTACACTGCCCATTTGTAGACAAATTCTTCCTTCTCTTTCAACCTCTGACAACCATTGATATGTGTCCCTACCTATAGTTTTGCCATTTACCATATAAATGGTGTCACAAAATATGTAGCCTATAGATGTGGCTTCTTTTATCTGGCATAATGCATTTGAAATTCATCAAGATTGTGTGAATCAAGTCCATTCTTTTTGATCGCGGAATAATATAGCATTGAATGGATGTGCTGGAGTTTGTTAATTTACTATTTGAAGAATACCTGACTTATCCCCAGTTTTGGGGGTTAAGGTAGTCGTATGAACAGAGTTTTCACCTTCCTTTAGTAAATACCTAGATATGCGATTGCTGGGTCATGTGGTAAGTATATGTTTAACTTTTAAGACAGCATCGAACTATTTTCCAAAGTAGCTGTAACATTTTGCATTCCCACCAGCCACGTATGAGCGTTCCAATTCTTCTTCATCCTTCTAGGTACACGGTTTTCCCAATTAAAAAAATAATTAGCCATTCTAAAGCGTGCTTGGTGATATCCTCATTGTTGTTTTAATTTACATTAAAAATACCAAGTATCTTTTTATTTGCTTATTTTCCATGTGTATCTTCTTCAGCAAAATGTCCAGATATTTGCCACATTTTTATTGGGTTGTTTGCTTTCTTATTGCTGAGTTTGGGGAGCTTTTAAAAATTTTAGACTTTCACTGACATCTTCCAGTATACTGATTTCACTCTCAGTTGCGTCATGTCTACAAAGGCACTCCTTTATTGCTGTTACTGTTTTTCACTTCTAGCACTTTCTTTCTTTCTCTCTCTCTCACTCCTTCCCTCACTCCTCCCTTTTTTCTTCCCTCCTTTTCCTTCCTTTCTCCTTTCCTTCCTCCCTCCCTTTTTCCCTTCCTTCCTTCCTCTCTCTGGTGACATTTCCCATCAGATCTTGAATTAATAAGAATATTTTGGAGCCACTAACATATTAGTCATAGTTATTTTAAGGTCCCTGTCAAGTACTACCAACATCTGTGTCATGGTATGGTTGTATCAATTGCCTTGTCTTTTGGCAATACGTTGTACCTTGTGGCCATTTTATATGTCTCATAATTTTTGCTGAAAGCTGGATATTTTGTGTAGGACAGTAGAGACTCAGATAAATAGGCTTTATGCATAGTAATGAATAGGCCTTTCCTTCTGCACCTGATGGGTTCAAAGCCATGAAATTGAAATTTGCTTAGTTTTTGTGGTAATATATGGATGAGAATGATTCTCTTTCTAGAGAATCCTAGAAAGAAACTCAGAAGTCTCCATATTAGAAACTGTAAGCAGGAAAATTATGTGATTTGATTGACTGATATTCTAAAAATTATACAGTCTCCTGGGTGTTGACTGGATTGCAGGAGGGCAAAAGTGAAAATGGAAACACCAACTCGTTTAAGAGGCTACTATAATAGTTTGGACTCAGCAACATGTCATTTGCAAAATGTTGGCCTAAGTACACAATTGAGTCAATATACTGCATGGGACTATTAAATACAAGCCCGTTGAATGTTGAAGGATGTCTGCCAAAAATCTGTGATTCCATTTTTGGGATAGTTGCTCTGTAGCCCTTATTCATGAAAAATATATTATAAAAGAGTCTGTTAAAAATGACTCCTAATTAATGGAAATTAAGCCATGTCACTTGTCCAAAATCAGATTAGACCAGTCCTTCCTCTGCATCCCTCCAGGGGTTGCCCACAGCAGCTTAGACGGTATCCAAACCCTTCGTCCAGGATTTTAGTCTCTGTCCACCTCTCTGTGCTCATCTTCTGTCACTCTTCCTTTTGTTCACTAAGCTTCAGTCACACTAGGCTTCATTCCAGGTTTCAAGACCACAGGCTGACAATTGCTCTAGAGTCCTTCCTGTATCTGATGGTTTTGCCTGGGCCATTTACACCTCTGACTAAAGATGATGAGATTTATAATATGTCAGGAAGGAAATGGATAAAATTTCAATGAAATATCTCATTAGCTGATAAAGCTATAATCAGGAAGGAGTTACGCATTGCCATTTATCCAGCCATAGATGACCATAAACATATTGTTGATGAAAGTGAACAGTTTGGCAAGAATTGATTACCTGCATCAGTGACAGTGGTTCCTGGACCATTTTGGATCTTCTCCAACTGCTTTACCTAGCTGAGCTTTTTGAAAATATAAACTGTATAATATGAGGGATTGTTGCTGGGGCTTAGTCAGAATGTTCTCTGTAGATTAATTTTAGGCAGTTGACCTAGGCTTGGAAATTTGGGAAATAATAGTCCCTGTTGTCTACTATGATCTCACTCATTTTTCGTATCTCTATTGTGTGTCGGGATCTGTTCTTATTCCTGACCCTCATGGATAAAACCAGGACTTCCTAGAGGATGCATTATGACATTAAATGAAACATTTTTACATTTGGGAAAAAGCCAAGGTTGCTTCTTCCAATGAGTATTTCATCTGACCCCGCCCCCCAACTCTACTTCTCATACTGGAGCATGACTGTTTAATATGAACAGTTAATGATTAGAATGGGTAGAGGGTCCTAAATCGCACAAGTCGGGCTGTCAGATAAAATCCAGAGCACTCAGTGCAATTTGAATTTGAGACAAATGACAAATCCTTTGTAGTAAAATCATGTCCCAAATATTTAAAGAGAAATATTTATACTAAAAAAGTAGAGAACAGAGTTCAATTCTTTTTAAGGTGAAATATTTTCCAGTACAGTTATAAAAATCAACCAAAATAGAAAATTTTCTACAGTATTCTACAATAAAACAAAATGTATTCTTTGTTTAAGTGAAACTCAAATTTAACTGGGAGTCCTGTATTTTTAAAAAAAATATTTATGTATTTATTTATTTGGCTGCCCTGGGTCTTCATTGTGGCACGTGGGATCTTTCAGTTGTGGCATGCGAGCTCTTAGTTGCGGGCATGTGGGATCTAGTTTTCTGACCAGGAATCAAACGTGTGGAGTCCTGTATTTTTATTTGCTAAATATGGCAACTATAGCTGTATACACTGTCTAGTCTGGCTTCAAGTAATTTACCAAGTGAGGAGGAGAGACCTTCAAGATGGTGGAAGAGTAAGACGTGGAGATCACCTCCCTCCCCACAAATACATCAAAAATACATCTACATGTGGAACAACCCCTACAGAACACCTACTGAACGCCGGCAGAAGACCTCAGACCTCCCAAAAGGCAAGAAACTCCCCACGTACCTGGGTAGGGCAAAAGAAAAAAGGAAAAACAGAGACAAAAGAATAGGGACTGGACCTGCACCAGTGGGAGGGAGCTCTGAAGGAGGAAAAGCTTCCACACACTAAGAGTCCCTTCGCAGGCGGAGATGGCGGGTGGCCGAGGGGGGAAGCTTTGGAGCCACGAAGGAGAGCGCAGTGAAAGGGGTGTGGAGGGCAAAGCAGAGAGATTCCCACACAGAGGATCGGTGTCGACTGGCACTCACCAGCCCGAGAGGCTTGTCTGCTCACCTGACGGGGTGGGCGGGGCTGGGAGCTGAGGCTCGGGCTTCGGTCGCAGCGCAGGGAGAGGACTGGGGTTGGTGGCATGAACACAGCCCGCAGGGGCTTAGTGCACCACGGCTAGCCGGGAGGGAGTCCAGGAAAAAGTCTGGACCTGTCGAAGAGGCAAGAGACTTTTTCTTGCCTCTTTGTTTCCTGGTGCACGAGGAGAGGGGATTAAGAGCTCCGCTTAAAGGAGCTCCAGAGACGGGCGCAATCTGTGGCTAACAGCGCGGACTCCAGAGACGGGCATGAGACGCTAAGGCTGCTGCTGCCACCACCAAGAAGCCTGTGTGCGAGAACAGGTCACTCTCCACACCTCCCCTCCTGGGAGCCTGTGCAGCCCACCACCGCCAGGGTCCCGGGATCCAGGGACAACTTCCCCGGGAGAACGCACGGCGCGCGTCAGGCTGGTACAACGTCATGCCGGCCTCTACCGCTGCAGGCTCGCCCTGCATCCGTACCCCTCCTTCCCCCGGCCTGAGTGAGCCAGAGACCCCGAATCAGCGGCTCCTTTAACCCCATCCTGTCTGAGCGAAGAACAGACGTCCTCAGGCGACCTACACGCAGAGGCAGGGCCAAATCCAAAGCTGAACCCCTGGAGCTGTGCGAACAAAGAAGAGAAAGGGAAATTTCTCCCAGCAGCCTCAGAAGCAGCGGATTATACCTCCACAATCAACTTGATGTACCCTGCATCTGTGGAGTACCTGAATAGACAATGAATCATTCAAAGATTGAGGCGGTGGATTAGAGAGCAACAATACATATATATTTTTCCTTTTTCTGTGAGTGTATATGTGTATGCTTCTATGTGTGAGTCTGTCTGTATAGCCTTTTTTTACCATTTGTCCTAGGGTTCTGTCTATTTTTGCTTTTTTTCTTCTAATTTTAGTATAGTTTTTAGCAGTTGTTATCATTGGTGGATTTGTTATTTGGTTTGGTTGCTCTCTTCTTTCTTTCTTTTTTTTATTACTTTTAATTTTTTTACTTTTAATAATTTTTATTTTAATAACTTTATTTTATTTATTATTTTTCCTTTCTTTCTTTTTTTCCTCCCTTTTATTCTGAGCCATGTGGATGAAAGGCTAGAAGGAATCAATAGCAGAATAACTGAGGCAGAAGAACAGATAAGTGACCTGGAAGATAAAATAGTGGAAATAACTACTGCAGAGCAAAATAAAGAAAAAAGAATGAAAAGAATTGAGGATAGTCTCAGAGACCTCTGGGACAACATTAAACACACCAATATTTGGATTACAGGAGTCCCAGAAGAAGAAGAGAAAAAGAAAGGGACTGAGCAAATATTTGAAGAAATTATAGCTGAAAACATCCCTAATATGGGAAAGGGAATAGTTAATATGGGAAAGGGAATAGTTAATCCAGGAAGCACAGAGAGTCCCATACAGGATAAATCCAAGGTGAAACACACCAAGACACATATTAATCAAACTATCAAAAATTAAATACAAGGAAAAAATATTAAAAGCAGCAAGGGATAAGCAACAAATAACATACAAGGGAATCCCCGTAACATTAACAGCTGATCTTTCAGCAGGAACTCTGCAAGTCAGAAGGGAGTGGCAGGACATGTTTAAAGCGATGAAGGGTAAAACCTACTATCAAGTTTACTCTACCTAGCAAGGATCTCATTCAGATTCGATGGAGAAATCAAAACCTTTACAGACTAGCAAAAGCTAACAGAATTCAGCATGACCAAACCAGTTTTACAAGAAATGCTAAAGGAACATCTCTAGGCAGAAAACACAAGAGAAGGAAAAGACCTACAATAACAAACCCAAAACAATTAAGAAAATAGGAACCGGAACATACATACCAATAATTACCTTAAATGTAAATGGATTAAATGCTCCAACAAAAAGACACAGACTGGCTGAATTGATCCAAAAACAAGACCGGTATATATGTTGTCTACAAGACACCCACATCAGATCTAGGGACAAGTACAGACTGAAAGTGAGGGGATGGGAAAAGATATTCCATGCAAATGGAAATCAAAAGAAAGCTGGAGTAGCAATTCTGATATTAGACAAAGTAGACTTTAAAACAAAGACTATTAAAAGAGACAAAGAAGGACACTACATAATAATCAAGGGATGAATCCAAGAAGAAAATATAACAATTGTAAATATTTATGCCCCAACATAGGAGCACCTCAATACATAAGGCAAATGCTAACAAACATAAAAGGGGAAATTGACAGTAACACAATCATAGCAGGGGACATTAACACCCCAATTTCACCAATGAACAGCTCCAAAATGAAAATAAATAAGGAAACACAAGCTTTAAATGATACATTAAACAAATGGACTTAATTGATATTTATAGGACATTCCATCCAAAAACAACAGAATACATTTTATTCTGAGGTGCTCATGGAACATTCTTCAGGATAGATCATATCTTGGGTCACAAATCAAGCCTTGGTAAATTTAAGAAAGTTGAAATCATATAAGTAACTTTTCCAACCACAATGCTATGAGACTAGATATCAATTACAGGAAAAAATCTGTAAAAAATACAAACACATGGAGAATAGATAATACACTACTAAATAACCAGGAGATCATTGAAGAAATCAGAGAAGAAATCAAAACATACCTAGAAACACATGACAATGAAAACACGACAACCCAAGACCTATGGGATGCAGCAAAAGCAGTTCTAAGAGGGAATTTTATAGCAATACAATCCTACTTTAAGAAACAAGAAACTTCTCAAATAAACAGCCTAACCTTAACTTACAGCAATTAGAGAAAGAAGAACAAAAAAACACCAAAGTTAGAAGAGGGAAAGAAATCATAAAGATCAGATCAGAAATAAATGAAAAAGAAATGAAGTAAACGATAGCAAAGTTCAATAAGACTAAAAGCTGGTTCTTTGAGAAGATAAACAGAATTGATAAACCATTAGCCAGACTTATCAAGAAAAAAAGGGAGAAGACTCAAATCAATAGAATTAGAAATGAAAAAGTAGAAGTAACAACTGGCACTGCAGAAATACAAAGGATCATGAGAGATTACTAGAAGCAACTATATGCCAATAAAATGGACAACCTGGTAGGAATTGACAAATTATTAGAAAGCACAACCTTCTGAGACTGAACCAGGAAGAAATAGAACATATGAACAAACCAACCACAAGCACTGAAATTGAGACTGATTAAAAACCTTCCAACAAACAAAAGCCCAGGACCAGATGGCTTCACAGGCGAATTCTATCAAACATTTAGAGAAGAGCTAACAACTATCCTTCTCAAACTCTTCCAAAATATAGCAGAGGGAGGAACACTCCCCAAATCATTCTACACCATCACCCCGATAGCAAAACCAGACAAAGATGTCACAAAGAAAGAAAACTACAGGCCAATATCACTGATGAACATAGATGCAAAAATCCTCAACAAAATACTAGCAAACAGAATCCAACAGCACATCAAAAGATTCATACACCATAATCAAGTGGGGTTTATCCCAAGAATGTAAGGATTCTTCAATATACAAAAATCAGTCAATGTGATACATCACATTAACCAATTAAAGAATAAAAACCATATGATCATCTCAATAGATGCAGAAAAAGCTTTTGACAAAAGTCAATACCCATTTAAGATAAAATCCCTCCAGAAAGTAGGCATAGAGGGAACTTACCTTAACGTAATAAAGGCCATATATGACAAATCCACAGCCAACATCATCCTCAATGGTGAAAAACTGAAACCATTTCCACTAAGATCAGGAACACGACAAGGTTGCTCTCTCTCACCACTATTATTCAACATAGTTTTGGAATTTTTAGCTACAGCAATCAGAGAAGAAAAAGAAATAAAAGGAATCCAAATCAGGAAAGAAGAAGTAAAACTGTTACTGTTTGCAGATGACATGATACTATACATAGAGAATCCTAAAGATGCTATCAGAAAACTACTAGAGGTAATCAATGAATCTGGTAAAGTAGCAGGATACAAAATTAATGCACAGAAATGTCTAGCATTCCTATACACTAATGATGAAAAATCTGAAAGAGAAATTAAGGAAACACTTCCATTTATCAATGCAACAAAAACAATAAAATACCTAGGAATAAACCTACCTAAGGAGACAAAAGACCTGTATGCAGAGAACTATAAGACACTGATGAAAGAAATTAAAGATAATACAAACACATGGAGAGATATACCATGTTCCTGGATTGGAAGAATCAACATTGTGAAAATGAGTATACTACTGAAAGCAATCTAAAGATTCAATGCAATCCCTATCAAACTACCACTGGCATTTTTCACAGAAATAGAACAAAAAAATTCACAATTTGTATGGAAACACAAAAGACCCCGAATAACCAAAGCAATTCTGGAAAGAAAAACAGAGCTGGAGGAGTCAGGCTCCCTGACTTCAGACTATACTACAAAGCTACAGTAATCAAGACAGTATGGTACTGGCAGAAAAACAGAAATATAGATCAGTGGAACAGGATGGTAATCCCAGAGGTAAACCCACACACATATGATCACCTTATTGTTGATAAAGGAGGCAAGAATATACAATGGAGAAAAGCCAGCCTCTTCAATAAGTGGTGCTGGGAAAACTGGACAGCTACATTTAAAAGAATGAAATTAGAACACTCCTAAACACCATACACAAAAATAAACTCAAAGTGGATTAAAGACCTAAATGTTAAGACTGGACACTATAAAACTCTTAGAGGAAAACATAGGCAGAACACTCTCTGACATAAATCACAGCAAGATCCTTTTTGACCCACCTCCTAGAGAAATGGAAATAAAAACAAAAAGAAACAAATGGGACCTAATGAGACTTAAAAGCTTTTGCATGGCAAAGGCAACCATAAATGAGATGAAAAGAAAACCCTCAGAATGGGAGAAAATATTTATTAATCAAGCAACTGACAAAGAATTAATCTCCAAAATTTACAAGCAGCTCAAGCCACTCAATTTCAAAAAAACAAACAACCCAATCCAAAAATGGGCAGAACACCTAAAAAGAGAGTTCTCAAAAAAAGTTATACAGATTGCCATCAAATGCTTGAAACAATACTCAACATCATTAATCATTAGAGAAACACAAATCAAAACTACAATGAGGTATCACCTCACACCAGTCAGAATGGCCATCAATAAAAAATCTACAAACAAGAAATGCTGGAGAGGGTGTGGAGAAAAGGGAAACCCTCTTGCACTGTTGGTGGGAATGTAAATTGATACAGACACTATGAAGAACAGTATGGAGGTTCCTTAAAAAACTAAAAATAGAACTACCACATGACCCAGCAATTCTACTACTGGGCATATACCCTGAGAAAACCATAATTCAAAAAGAGTCATGTACCACATGTTCACTGCAGCTCTATTTACAGTAGCCAGGACAAGGAAGCAACCTAAGTGTCCATCGACAGATGAATGGATAAAGAAGATGTGGCACATATATACAATGGAATACTACTCAGTCATAAAAGGAAAAGAAATTGAGTTATTTGTAATGAGGTGGATGGACCTAGAGTCTGTCATACAGAGTGAATTAAGTCAAAAAGTGAAAACTAAATACCATATATTAACACATATATATGGAATGTAAAAAAAAAAAAAGGTCATGAAGAACCTAGGGGCAAGATGGGAATAAAGACACAGACCTACTAGAGAATGAACTTGAGGACATGGAGAGTAGCAAGGCTAAGCTGGAACAAATTGAAAGAGTGACATGGACACATATACACTACCAAATGTAAAATTGAGAGCTAGTGGGAAGCAGTCGCATAGCATAAGGAGATCAGCTCGGTGCTTTGTGACCACCTAATGGGGTGAGTTAGGGAGAGTGGGAGGGAGGAAGACGCAAGAGGGAAGAGATATGGGGATATATGTATATGTATAGCTGATTCTTTTTGTTATAAAACAGAAAGTAACACACCATCTTAAAGCAATTATACTCCAATAAAGATGTTAAAAAAAAAAAGAAATTTACCAAGTGTGAATTCTTTAAGTTTAGCTTTGTTATTTAAAAAAATATCGCATAAATTATATTGTATAACTAAGAAAGTAAATCAACATAGCAATTAAAAAATTAACTTATATTATGTTGTTCCAATAAATCAAAAGTTTAGATTAACCACCATCTTGACCATCTTGTCCATTGTTACATGTAATTTTACTATAGACCTAATCATACTGTAGAACTTGTCATATCCTACTTTTTCAATTAACATTATATCTTAAACATTTTCCTCTTTGCTAAAGAGTTTTTATATTTTAACTTTAACTCTATGCTTTATGACTTACATTATTTAATGAAAAATCCATTGTTCAATATTCTGGTTCTTTATATTATATACTATTACACATAATAGTATACAATAATATCGCATACTACTGTAATATTATGCAGTGATTCTATTCATGTATTTTTTAACTTTTGGATAATGTATTTAGAATATCAAGAAATGTAAATATTTGATCAAAGGTAATAGTAATCATTCTAATAACTATTTCTAGATTGCCTCATAAAGCGTTAACACTCATTTTCATTTTTAACTGCATTATACGCATTTTGGTTCATATGTCCCTCTTTCCCTCTCCCCACTGGTAACCACTAATTTGTTCTCTATATCTGTGAGTAATGTGTCTTTTGACAAATAAAAGCATTATTTTATTTATATGTAGACTCAATGTTGTTATGTGTGTTTTGTAATTATGCTTTTACATTTCTCTTAAATCAACTTTGGGGATTTAAACACATTTATTTACATTTTGATTATGTGTTAAATATCTGATGTGTTATAATTTTAAGAAATTGTTTATTTTTCATCTAAATGTTAAACATTTTAATAGTATTTCTTTCAATAATGTACCTTCAAATCTAAGAAAGTTATCTTTAAATATGTTAAATATTAAATTTATCTTCTAGTGATTTAAGATTTTAATTTTCATGTTTAACCATTCAATTTTTTTCTGATTTTAGTATAAATTCCTCTATCTCAATGCCATTTTGTAAAAATTTTAAAATTTAATTTAATTTAATTTTTATACAGCAGGTTCTTATTAGTCATTAATTTTATACACATCAGTGTATACATGTCAATCCCAATCGCCCAATTCATCACACCACCATCCCCACGCCCCTGCAGCTTTCCCCCCTTGGTGTCCATATGTTTGTTTTCTACATCTGTGTCTCAACCTCTGCCCTGCAAACCTGTTCATCTGTACCATTTTTCTAGGTTCCACATACATGCATTAATATACGATATTTGTTTTTCTCTTTCTGACTTACTTCACTCTGTATGACATTTTAAATGCCAAAATATTTCTGTGGAATTCAGAAAAATAATCTTTTCAAAGTAAGAAGAGGTTCTTTTTTTTTGACATAAAGGACATGTGGCTTGAATGAGCAACAGTAATTTAGAAATGGCAATCTATTATACATGTTGACAGATTTGTTAAGAGGAGGTGAGTAAAAACAAAAAAATCCAAGGGAAATTTTTGTTTGCAGTTGAATTACCAAAAAAAAAATCCATGCATAAAAATTATATCAGCACTCCTCAGAAAATCTTTCCAGAAGTGACCCATTCTAAGCTGAGATTTAAGGATACTTTATTGATTTATATGCTCCTCTAAATGTCAGCAAGAATTAGTGAGCCTAAATTAAATTCATTGTTAGGAAAGTTGATAATTTTTAGAGCTATGTAAAGGTCAAAAGAAAGGAAATAATTATGATGGAATCTAGAAAAAGTGCAACTGTTGAGTATGAATATTTTTTGGCATTATTGTACAGTTTCTTTTCTTCTACCTTTCCTTCCTCCTTCTCTCCCTCCCTCCCTCCCTCCCTCCCTTCCTTCCATCCTTCCTTCCTCCATCCCTCCCTCTCTTTATTTAATATTTATTGAGAGCCAGCTACATGCCAGTATTACAACTATGGAAGTGATAGTGTCTTTACCTTCAGAGATCTCATAGCCTAGCTAGGGAAAGACAAATGAATGGAGAATGGTAAAATAAAACATGAATAAATGAAAATAAACACTCAGAGATGGGTAAGAAGAATATTGGCTAGGGAGGGTTTTGGGAGGTTATATTCCAATGCAGCTTTGAAAGACATGTAGGAACTATGCAGCAAAGAAAGCTAAGTCTGATTCCTGTTATTTCATCTTGCCCAGAAGCCATGTAGCACTTTCATGATATGAAAACTGAATTAAAATAATCTTTCTTATTTCCCTGTGTTTTTATTCACTGGTTCCTCTTATTTTTTAATATTTTCTTTCTCTCCAGGGCAAAGAGATAGAATTGAGTGATGACTGATCTGAGATTAGGGGACAGAGACTTTTCTCATCCTGAATAAATATGTTCACATTTTCATTTATAGATTTTCTTTTGTTTTGTTGTTGAGTTGATGAGTCCTTGAGGTCTAAATTTCATGTGGATTAAAATATGATTCACTTTGTTATACAGCAGAAACTAACACAACATTGTGAAGTAATTATACTCCAATAAAGATGTTAAAAAATATGGTTTCTACATGAGCAAAACTTTAGGTGAAATTTTGGGTACAGATTCAACACTTGATGGTCAAATGATTTTTCTTTCTATCCCACAATATCACCTACTTCACAGGCTCTAGCATAACTGCAGAAACCCCTGAGGCAAACATGCCTTCTGCACAGAAGAATAGAACATTTGATCAGCTTGGGTTAAGGTACTCTACTATTCTATCCATAACAGATGAAAAGAAAATATCATCTTTGCCTAAGAAAGAGAACTGAGAGTTACAGGTGGAAAAAAGTCTTGAGGGAGGAAAAAATCTTGTAAATTAAAAATAATTCTATTTTAAATCTTATGTTGAACAAGTGAACAAATGTGGAAAAGGGAAGAGTGTTGAACAGGGAGTCTATGAGAATGAATACTTTAACTCAAAGAGTGAGCACTGTGGCTTTTGTGAACCAGGTCCTCTGCTGGACCCCTGCCTGACTTTCCATCTCATCATTTATTGAGTTGTTTCCATATGAGAAGGAATCATGGCAACCCTTCAACAGCCAGCAATATTCTAGCTCTTAGAATGTCCAAGCCATTGCCCTTCCAGTGATTTCTAGATTTTCCTTGGTCAATACTTGGCTCAATTACTAAAAGAAGAATATGACTACTCTTTCCAGGGCCACAGGATTTTTTTTTTTGAAGAGCAGGAGCTGAAATACAAGAAAATAGCCAGAGAAGAACCATCAGATTCTGGTCTCTAACATCATATTTTATTTTATTTCATAGAGTATGATGTGGCAAAATAAGGTTTACTTTCACTTCTTTCCTGATCCATGTTCATTCCTGAGTGAGGAGCACCTTTGGAATAAATATGAAAAAAATTTGCATAGAATAGTGTAGCTAATTTATGCTGTGAAAGCCTGTCAATAAAGATTTTATGTCTTATAGATGTTCTACTATTAAGAATCTCAATATTTCATCCTTTCCAGTAATTCAGTGAATGGATCCATCAGGAGAACCCTTATGTAACTCATGCAAGATGGAGCCTTGAGTCCTAGGGTCAAGGAGAAATAGTAGAAAAGACTCAAGGAACATGAAACAAAGAAAGAAGATGGAAAATGATCTGAGTGAAGTAAACACCATTTAAGCATCAGAGGTGCATTTCTACAGACCAAAGAAGATAACTGCACATTCTTATTACTCCATGTTTCCATGACTATCTAATAGCAAAGGTGTTCTTTCTTCTGGTAGTGCCTTTCACTGCAGGTCTCTCCAGAATTTTTAGAACTAAAAGGGGAACACACCTCTCTTCTTCTATTACAGATCTCATTCCTGTCTATGCCTTGTCTATGTCTTCAATCTTACATTTTACCCCCACCTTATAGGAATGGTCATGCTCTGATCAAGCTGATTGGCAACCAAATAGGTAGTACCAACTGACACTAAGTTTAATTTAAATTGATTTTACCATTAAGAGTGCCCATGAGAATATCTCGGTTTTATTGCCATTTTTAAAGCTATGTAATTGCAAACTGTAAAATGGTTAGCAATCTGAGGCTAATTCATTTTAATTTGCATTTCTTCAAAGTCAGAAGTTTTCACATCTTTTCAAATGTTTATAGGCCATTTCTGTTTTTCTTTGTGTTTGCCTTTTGTGGTTACCTTTTCATATTCTTTATAATGTTTCCTATTGCTTTTTTGGGTTTTTTCGTATTAGTTTGTAAGAGTCTTTTATATGTTAAGAAATATATTGATACCTGTCATTTTTGTTATAAATTATTTTTTCTCTTAAGTTGTTTTGTCTTTTGACTTATTATGGATATACACTCTGGTATAAAGCTATGAAGATTCATATGAGAAGATGGTAAACTAACTGGATAAAAAAATAACCTTACAAGATTCATTAGGCTTTATCTACATTGGAAATTAATTTGTTTGTATTGAAAATGAAAAAATAAACAATGACAAAACTATAAAATACTGTGGGATAAACTTAAAAAGACAGTTCAGTGTTACTATACGGAAATCTATACATTATACTAAGGGATGTAAAGAGATCTGAACAAAGTTCAAGTCATACCAAGTTGCAGGATATGAAAAATTAATTTTTGATTACCAAATATATACATTTAACAAAGTGTCACTTCACATGTTTTTGTTTCTTGATTTTTTTGTTTGTTCTTGAAATTGGATACCAAATCTAAAATTCAAATGGACAAATACATATTGGAGAATAGCACCCAGAATTATGAAATGGTCAAATAGTGAAAGGGTTCTTGGCCTATCAGATGTTAAAGTTGTCCAAAAAGTCTCTAAAGTAAGTATAATAGCAGCAAAGCAGTAGATAAATAGACCAGTAGATAAGAACAGTATCCAGAAATATTTCCGGTGTATACAGAAAAGTAACACGTGAGAAAACATAGTATTTTAATTCTGTTGTGGAAGAGGGTGATTCATTGAATGTGTTGCTGGCAAAAAATGGCTCTCCATTTGGAAAAAAAGAAGCATAGACTTTTCTTCACATTATGGAAAAAGAGAAATTAGCATAGATAATAACTTAAACATTAAAACAAAATAAAAAGCTTGGAAGAAAACACAAACATTTAAAAGTCATAGAACAAAGAATACCCTTCCAAGCAAGCAAGGAAGAAAAGCCAAAAACTACAAGAGGCAGATTTGGCTACATAATGATTAAAATGTGTGTAAATCCAAAGAAAGTACAAGCAAAGTTAAGTTAAAAACAATAGTATGGGGGAAACATGTACAGTATTTATGTCAGATAAAGATTAATATACGGAAGTTACAAAGAGCTCCTATGTACTGATAAGAATAAGAGAAGTCAGTCAATAAAAAAGAGGCAAAGTATATAAATAGGCAGCTCAGCTAAGAGGAAACCCAAATGCCAGTAAACTAGTGAAAAGATGCTTAACTTCCATTGTAGCAGGAAAGTGTAAATTAAAAAATACAGATTCTACTTTCTGCCCATTAGATTGTCAAAAAAATAGAGATAAAAGTTAGCGCTGTCAAAAAGGTGGGCGAAGGGCATTCATACAAGCACTGGTAGTCGTAGGTTGTCATGTAATACACAATTAAGATTAGTAAGAAATACACACACACACACACACACACACACATCCTTTGATATAGCAATCCCATTTCTGGTAGTCATTTCCTATATAAATGAAAGCACTAGTATGTAAATATGTTACCCTATAATATTTATTGCATTATTTTTGTGGTGACAGAAAACTGGAATCATTAATATCCATTCATACGGGAATAGCTAGAAAACTGCTCAGCATATCTGAGAGTCAATTGGAATAAACCAGTTTGTTTTTGTTTCTGCTTGCTTGTGCAGAAAACCATTCTAACTGATCAATGTCTAGGCCATAGCAATTGCTTTTTTTCCCCCAGCTTTACTGAGATACAATTGACACATAACCATTTTTAAGTATTTAAAATGTCGTCAGTAATTCCATAGGATATTACATAGCTATCATAAGATGAGTTTGATCTATATTTATTGATCTGAAAGGATGCCCATAACAGGTTTTCAAATGGGAAAAGTAAGTAACAGAGAAATGAGTATCATATCATCTTGTTAACAGTAAAAACGAAAGATAAAAAGAAAACTAGACATAGCTGGAGATGGGGGCCAGGAAAACACAGGAGAAGGTGAAGAAAGGAAAAATATTTTAGCCAAATGGAAAAAATGGTACAATATTAAGAAGTGGAAATTCTACCTATGGTTACTCCCTTATGTGCCTTTGGACAGACTAGAAGGTATAAAATGAGGAAACGGAGAAAGAACATTTGCACGTTTAAAGCTCTGAGTTTTTTTGCACACGGAAAACAAGTCCATTTGACTTAATCCAACATTTCTCAACTTATTTCACGATAGCATATTTTCTTAAAAAGTCAAATAACATCTGATATCCAGTTGAAGAACGTGCTGCTAAAAATGGTGCTCTGGAGAGTGGTGATTATGTGATGCTCTTCCACATGCCCACATTTCAAGGAGAAATCCTCATACTAGCAGGCATTCATGAACATTTCTTAGTTACAAGCTTGTGTATAGGTTTCGGCTTCAGAGTGACTCCCAGCTCTAACACAAACCACACAACAGCAATAGCAGTGCAGCTTGGGGGTCAAGAGTACAGCTTTAGTTACTTAATCTCTTTAAATTTTAGCTTATCTGTAAAATTGGGATGACAATATCTCTGTTTTGTTGTAGGGATTCAATAAAGTAATTCACCTGACACATAGGAAGTAGTCAGAAAATAATAGCGATTATTATTGAGACACAAGTTCATTCTGCCTCCTTGGATGTATTTTCAACAATTTCTTAGATGAGAATTCAGAGAAAGTTCCCATCAGTATCCCCAACTCCCCTCTCCACGGCACCAGTTTTCATGGCCAGCTATTACATGAAAGAGAATGAACTGCATAGCTGGGCTGGGAATCTTGCTGTGATGGGATCATCAACAGTATTTTATTGATAACGACCTGAGGCAGAGACTGCTATTTGCTTCCTAATATCTGTTATCCCTTTACCCTTATTAAATAATTCCAATCTTATTCTGCGTGGTAATGCGCCCGGCTAAATGACCAGACTGCCCAACTTCCTTTCAGCATCATGGCCTTGGAACACTGTAGAACTGTTATGAATGACTTCCTTAAGGATACCTAAAGAGAACTGGCTCATCTGGAAGAAACACTTCTCTTGCTTTCTCCCCTATCTTTTCAGATAACAGAAATGCTTATGAAAATGCTGGAATTCCAATGATCTCATGAGATAATTTTATAAGTAAAAGTCACCGGCTGGAATGGTGTGACAAAGTTTCAAGGCCCCTGTGCTCTCTATTACAATGAAACCGCCATACCAACTCTGTGATGTTTATCTCTGAATGTCTTTCACACGAGGAAGAAATAATCTGTAATACTTAGGCTGTTCTTATCTTGGGGTTCTTGTTATAGGCAACCATACCTATTGTAACTGATATATTTCCACTTCCTTAAATTCTACAGTTTAAAGGCTTGTTGGGAATGAGTAAGAGTTTTAAAGAAATGGTATTTACATTTGATAGGTATTTTCTAAGAAGAGTAAAATGAATTTAAAAAATTACGATATCATCCCCAAGAACATGGCACAATTTTGATAGAAGTGTTGGATATAACAAGGTTGTCAGTAGAGCAGGGTCTTGATCAATTTTGTCACAAAATTCCCTGGGAATGTTGAATTTCAGGTCCAGGCTTTCAAGCCAATTGCAAAGTAAAGCCACAAAGATTACTGCATAGGCAACTGTCTAGGCTTCAGGGACCAATGCCTTAACGTTACGCAAAGCTTCCAAGTCCTTAGGGGTCAGAAAGGGAAAAGAATGCAAGAAAGAGAAAGCTGTAGTGGTGAATTGGCCTAAACAGACAATCAGACTGATTTACTTTTAATGGCAACTGAGAACAGTTACAATGAATAAATGGAAACTTGGAACCTAGAAAGCAATAGAAGAAAAATTTTTAAGCTAATTGGTTAATACATCAGAACCTCTAAAAGTTTAAGAATGCAGATTCCTGGGCTTCGAGCTAGATCCATTTCATCATTATCTCTGAGAATAAAGTCTATGAATTTTAAAGCTTTCCAGAAGATTCTGACGCACAGCCAGGCAGAGAATCATTTAATGCACAGTTTGTGACTGATATTTTCTCTTATTTAAGTCTTACAAAACCCACTATGGCTGATTTAGAGATTTTAGAGATAAGAAAAATAGGGCCCAAAGAGATTAAGTGATACATCTAATAATCCAGAAAAATTGGCATCACTGAGATTTTTTACCATGGATTGTTTTTCTCTAGAACTTTTTGCAAGGAGAGCAGGTTATACAGAGGTAATTTACCAAGGGTTATATCAACGTATTAGATTTTTGGGGAGAGGAAACGCTGGGTTTGTTGTGAAAAGTCAAGGGTGAAAATGCAATTTTACCAACTTTAGCATTTTTTTCAATGAGATTTATCTCTTCTATCATCTTTTGGTAGGTTTTCAGATTCTGATGAAGGCTATGATAAAAGAGGACAAGGAAACGGTATAATTTATGGAAGACTGCTTTGTTGTTGTATCCTATTTGTTAATGGAAATTATAAAGCAAAGAAATCTCAGTTTAATAGAGAAATTGCACTTTGTCTTATGGTTTGCAATCTGGTAAAGACAGTAAAGATGTGCACAAGAAAATAAGGCCAATATCATTAAACATCCAAATGAGGCTAATGAGAAGAATTACACGTATAAATATATAATGGATACTTGTAACTAAGAATGGACAGTAATGAGAAAGAGTTCAACCAGTAGGTTCAGTTCTCATAAACCCCAATGAGGAAATTACAAAATAGCTTCCCATTTCTTTTAAGGGGTTTAATGCCCAAGGGTGTCAGTTATTTTCATCAGAGATTTCTGCTTCTACACATAAGTCTATAATAAAACCTCTCTCCATCTGAGGATGAATATTTCAGTGGTTCGAAAGTCTCAACTCATATTGAGTTATATTTTAACTATTTTCATAAAGTCTCTTTAGTAATCTATTGATACATAAGGACTTTGATTTTCATGGAGAAAAGGCTACAAGGGAAGTTGTAGTTTTGTCTTTGCTGTTCTGGAGGGCCTGGAATGACCTTCACCATTCAAGGATAGCAAAAGCACGAAAACCCACTCTTCTTAAAGGTAAGTCATTTAACTGGCAAAATCAAACATTAGGTCAAAGATAAACTCACACTTGGCATTTTTTAAAACATACATTGACCATTAAGCAATCCGAAGGCTTTATGGAATAGAGGAAAACTATTGAGATTAAGTTTCTGTAAAGAGAAATTCGTATATGAAGAATTGTCCTGTGTATTATACACAATAAGAGCAGATAGCAGAAGGGTACGAAATTATAAATTAATATAAATTCAAGAAAAAAACCATTCATATAAACATACCTCTATGTCAAACTAGAAGCCACTAAAATGAGAAATAAATAACATTTCAGAAATAAAAATTTTCATGATATAATTAATTCCTTATCTTCTTTTATTTCCAGACATAGGCATTTCTTTTTACTATTACAGTTTTAGAGAAATTTGCCTCCATCATGTTAATCAAATAGAGGTCTTTTTTCTTATTATGACTCTTGAATTATTACTTTCCATTCATAGTGTCAATTTCTTAACTTTCTCTATTTATCTCATGCAACATTCTTCAAAGCAGGATCTTCAAAGAAACCTTCACATGAATCAAGTAAAATATATTTTCTAATTTCTTTGGCTAGATCAAAACATAGCATTATTTTTGTTTAATATTAGATGAGATTATTTTACATAGCTTTCAGAGGGGCTTGTATGATATTTAGTATGTATCAGAAGTCACTGAAAGTTTTAGTGCAGTGAAAGTCAGTTAAGTTAGCCCTTTATTTTTCCAGCTTTATTGAGATATAATTGACATATAATATTGTGTAGCTTTAAGTTGTACAATGTGATGATTTGATAAATGTATATACCATGAAATGATTACGACAATAAAGTTAGTTAACACATCCATCATCTGATGAAAGTACCCTTTTTGGTGGTGAGAATATTTAAGATCTGCTCTCTTAGTAACTTCAAGTATAAAATACATTACTGTTAACTGTAGTCATCATTTTATACATTAGATCCCCAGGACTTACTCATCTTAAACTTGAAAGTTTGTACCTTTTTCCTAGCATCTCCCCATTTTCCTCACCCAGAACCTCTGGCAACCACCAAGCTACTCTTTATTTTTGAGTTTGGCTTTTTTAGATTCCACTTGTAAGGGAGCTCATACACTATTTGTCTTTCTTTGACTTATTTCATTTAGCATGATGCTGTCAAGGTTCATCTGTGTTTTTGCAAATGGCAGGGTTTCCTTCCTATTTATGGTTTAATAATATTCCATTATGTATAAGTCATATTTTCTTTATTTCTTTATTCATCTGCCAATGTACACTTAGATTTCCACATCCTGGTTGCTGAGAATAATGTTGCAGTAAACATGTGTGCAGACATCTCTTACAGATAGTGATTTCAATTCCTTTGGATATATACCCAGAAGTAGGACTGTTGGATCATATGGCAATTCTATTTTTAATTTTTGAAGAACCTCCATACTGTTTTCCATAGTGGTTGAACCAATTTACATTTCCAGTAACAGTGCACGGTGGTTCCCTTTCTTTCCCATCCTTGCTAACACTTGTTATTTCTTGCCTTTTCGATAAAACTGTTGTCATAGGTGTGAGGGGATATACCTCACAGTGGTTTTGATTTGCATTTCCCAGGTCATTAGTGATGCTGAGCACCTTCTCATGTACCTGGCGATTTGTGTGTCTTCTTTGGAAAAATGTCTAGTTCCTCTGCCCATTTTTTAATAAGATTTTATTTTTTTGCTATTGAGTTTGAGTTCTTATATATTTTGGATATTAACCCCTTATCAGGTATACGGTTTATAAATATTTTCTCCCATTCTGTAGGTTGCCTTTTCGTTTTGTTGTTTATTTTGCTGTGCAGAAGCTTTGTAGTTTGATGTAGTCCTACTTGTTGATTTTTCCTTTTGCTGTTTATGCTTTTGGTTTCATATCTAAAATATCATTACCAAGACCCATGTCAAGGAGCTTTTTCCCTATGTTTTCTTCTAGAAGTTTTATAGTTTCAGGTCTTACATTTACATTATTTATTGAAGAGAACATCCTTTTCTCATTGAGTATCCTTGGCCTCCTTATCAAATATTAGTTGATTGTATATGTATAGGTTTATAACTGGGCTCTTGATTTTGTCCCATTAGTTTATTTTTGCCAAAGTCTGTTTTTGTCTATGTCTGTTTTTGATGCCAATACCTTGTTTTAATTACTGTAGTTTCATAAAACAGTTTGAAATCAGGCAATATGATGTAATATGATGCCTCTACCTTTTTTCTTTTTCAAGATTGCTTTGGCTATTTGGGACTTTTGTGGTTACATATGGATTTCAGGATTGTTTTTCTATTTCTGTGAAAAATGCCATTAAATTTTTCATAGAGATTGCACTGAATCTATAGATAGTTTTGGGAAGTATAGATATTTAAAAATTTTACTTTTTCTGATCCTGGGACATGGAATATCTTTCTATTTATTTGTATCTTCAATTTCTTTCACCAACGTCTTACAGTTTTCAGTATACAGACTTTTTACTGCCTTGGTTAAGTTTATTCCTAAGTATTTTATTATTTGCTATGCTATTGTAAATGGAATTGCTTTTTCTATTTCTTTTTCAGATAGTTCACTGGTAGTATATAAAAATGCAACTTATTTTTGTATATTGATTTTGTATCCTTCAACTTTACTGAATTTGTTTATTAGTTTTAACAGTTTTTTTTGGAGTCTTTAGGATTTTTTACATATAATATCACATTATCTGCAAATAGAGACAATTTTCCTTCTTCCTTTCTAATTTAGTTGTTTTTATGTGATTTGCCTGTGTACGTCAATATTAAAAGGGAAGTAAGTAGGAGAGTACCATGTTGATCTTGAGAACAGCATGATTTACTATGGCTTGCAAATGCAAACTCAAGAATGCTCTTCACATGGACATAGTTTATGTTCACCTGGATGATATAACTTTAAGGCCTCGGTCATACCCCTCTCATAGAAATAGGCCTCCAAGAGCTTATCACTGATGCCTAACATTCCACTGTCATCAGATAATCCCTGTAGTTACTAAAATAACTGTTTCTTCTTGAAATACATATGCTCTTGAGAAATCATTTGCATAACTGCAAGTCATTTTAAATGAGAGGCATAAAGATGATAGGTATGGAGAATACAGGAAAGAGTAAAGAAAGGTCATTTGTACTTGAGAATGGAGAATCAATAACAATGCTGTATGCTGGCAGATTTGGTAGCTTTAAGAGACCATGGCTTTCTTGAATTACTTGACTAAATGTGACTCTTGATGCTTACCGTATTAGTAAATATTCACATCTTTTAAAACATTTGGACTGCAAGAGAGATGTACATGCTGGTCACTCACAAACGCATAGCCCCAGGTCCAACCTTTCTCCTAAATTCTGTGCCTGCATTTCCACAGGTTTTCAGGATACCTCTACCAGGATGATATATAGATATGTCAATCTTAAATTTCCTTTACCAAATTTTGTATTTCAAATGTCTATTACAATGTGTTTTTTTTGTTTGTTTGTTTGTTTTTTTTTTGCAGTACGCGGGCCTCTCACTGCTGTGGCCTCTCCCATTGCGGAGCACAGGCTCCGGACGCGCAGGCTCAGCGGCCATGGTTCACGGGCCCAGCCGCTCCGCAGCATGTGGGATCTTTCCAGACCGGGGCACGAACCCGTGTCCCCTGCATAGGCAGGCGGACTCTCAACCACTGCGCCACTAGGGAAGCCCTATTGCAATGTGTTTAACATAATACTTGATTTACATTTCTTGAATGAATGAGTGTAAAACTAATCTGCTTGTATCATAGGTTATTATTTAATGACATGTGGATCTGGTTAATCACAGATGGTCAGATCTAGAGAAGATCTTCTTCACCATCTAATTCAACCCACACCCTTTACTTGAGAAGAAATGGCACACTTGGAGGTGAAGTAAATTTCACCAGGTGGCAGAGGTAGGAATAGAACTCAGGTCTTTTTGACTCTCAGTAACAGGTACTTTCAAGTCTAAATTCTACATAGTAATTTGGATCATTCATTACCTAATTACTTTCTGGTTCAATCCTTCTTTCATACCCAAAGGCATTCTTCAGCTTCACAGCTAATTTATATCAACATCAACTTAAGTTATTAATCTCTTTGCTGATTTTAGATTCAATTAATGGCATGGAGTTTTATTTTTTACACTATTTCCCTTTTCAGAAAAAGCACAACTGAAACTACTCAAAATGTCCCTCATTTAACATGATACAATTTTCGAATGCCATGTAGTCAACCATCTCCCTAGGAAATATGCTCAATTTAAACGGTGCTGATTTCATTTCAATGCACAGAAGTCCTTGTCACTTTGTAAAATATCTTGCGCAGTGGGAATCATTTTTTACAAAGGTCAAAAATCTTTAGGGTCTATTGAATCAATACCATCTATTCAAGAATGAACTAGTGCTCACCTATTCATGACAGAAGATGTACACATTTACAGAAGCAATAGATGATGGTAGGAGAGGGGTGACACATTTCAATTTCATGTAGAATTGAATACAAACTTGCCACACTTGAACAGATGAAGAGATAGAATGTCATTGCCTAAGACTTTTGAAGAACAGGAAGCTCGAGGGCAATAGCAAAAGAGGGATAGACATTACAAAAGAAAATGGATTACAGCTCACCTGTGAATTTATGATCACATCTTCTCTTGCAGCAATCTAAATTTCTAAGCATACGCTTGTGGTGTGCTTCGTAAACTGTAAAGTGGGTCATTGGTGAACTCTGAAAAATATATTGATGAAATAGACAATAAAGTTAAGATGCAAATGATTTATGACTGGCCCCTATCTAAATCTTTTTTTTTAACATCTTTATTGGAGTATAATTGCTTTACAATGGTGTTAGTTTCTGTGCTATAATAAAGTGAATTAGCTCTACATATACATATATCCCCATATCTCCTCCCTCTTGCGTCTCCCTCCCACCCTCCCTATCCCACCCCTCTAGGTGGACACAAAGCACCGAGCTGATCTCCCTAATATAAGAAGGTTTAACTTATAGCAGTTTGTCTCAAAAGGAGGTGTTGAAATTATTTATTAAAAAATAAAGTATTGAACTTAATAGTATGTTGGAGGTAAAATATTTCCTTTAACTTTTGTAGTCTATTGTACACATTGACTGTTATTTTAAAACTCTTTAAAAAACTTGCTTTTAATTCTTCAAATGGTTATAAGCAACAATTTTCTCAGAGCTTAATTCATGTTTCCATATCTCATCCTAAACCTTCATCTCATTAGACAGGTACAAAATAGAATAATATTCAGAGGTCAACGTCAAAATTTAAGGGTAGGTATTCCTCTGTGTTTTAAAATTTCTGGTGCATTGCCTTCTCAGATCACCCAATGTTTTCTGAATGTCTACTCGGGGTACATGAATTGTACTTTGATCGAAGGACTTAAGCTGACTCCTAGGAAAAAACAAAACTACATCTGTGCTACATGAACAGTAAATTGGAATTATAGGCTAAAATATAACTCAGTGAATGACACTTTGATCTTTTTAATGTCTAAATTCCCCCCAGCTTTTAGAATCATGGACTATGTGGGCTGACAAGACCTTTGTGGTTTGCATTCTTTCTATAATTTTCCAGATTCGTTGTTGTCCATCTTCTGTGTGGACACATTGGTGGGAAACTGAGGAGTTCTTAAACAGGACCTTTACCTCTTCACAAAATTTGCATTTTAGAAATTTCTACTTTAAAAAAAATCATTGACCAATAGTGGTTTAATTGGGATTTTGTTTAATCTCTGAAACACATGAGGTCCTTTTTCTTCTTTGGGACTGAAATGATGTACAACAAAAAGAAAATTTTGGACTTCCCTAGAGATTGGATAGACAGTCAACATTATACTGTATAAATAATACTAAAGGAGGCCAACAGATTTGACCAAACACAGCTTCCTTCCCCCAAATACACATGTAGTCTAGACATCCATAATTTGCAAGTAAATGTTGCTCTAGTCAGTTCAAGGACATCCCCAGAAGACCAGGGAGACATCAATGCTTCCTGGAAGGCTTTCCGTCTTCCCTCCTAAACATGATAACCACCACTTCTTCGCTGCCTGCTGGACAAGATATCTGGATGCCAACTGGGCAGCCCAGTGGAGCTCTCTCATCTCAGCCCATGCAATCTCCCTGTTTGAATCTTCTTTTCCTAGATAAAGCAATATATTTGTTCTTGAGCAGAAAGAATGGAATAACTGATGTACATATATATCAGCATCACCCTAATTTTAGGATTAACCTCTTCTTCAGGTTTACAGCCTTCTCTGTTTTGCCCATTCTATTTGTCCCATTCTCCATTCTGGGATGGTAGAGAGATTCACAGCTTTGGCCCAGCAGGAGCTGGTCTGCAGGAGCTGGCTTAGAAGCTAGCCACCTCTGGAGCACAGGCAGGGAGCAGGTGATTAGCAAGTTGTGGTGGCCTGGACTGCAGAGTGGTGGGATTCCAGAGGCTCAGTAGGAACCCCCTGGGTACAAGAAGGGCATGGGGGGTGGAGGTGCTCCAGAGGGAACTGGGGTGTGAGGCTTCTGAAGTGCTGTTTCTGGTGGGAAGCTTTTGAGGGATGCAGGTTTCCACCAAAAGCTCATGCTAGGTGAAAGCTGCAAGGTGGCCTAGGCTCTGGATAGGTGTAGCTCTCTGGCATAACTCTGTCCCATGTTCTCACACCTACACCACAGGGCTCAAGCTGCAGCCAGATATCACAGAAGGGCCCCTTCCTTCTGCAATGTCCCTCCCAGGTCCTTGGAACACTGCTCACTCTAAAGGAGAAATGTCCGAAGGGATTCCATCCTTTATTACAGAGCAGCTGTTGAAGGGTGCATTTCGAGCTGAGCCAATGATTTGATAACTGGCAAGAAAGAAGAGAAAAAACTGGGTGCAAGTCAACCTCTAGCCTTGCCCTGTGATCTTACACAGATTCAGGGGCTCTGGCTGGAAGCCTCACCTTCCGTTGAAGTTAGAGGTCAGCGTGGGGCCAGAATCGGACAAATTGTGAGCAAGATTGGGAGAAATTTGAAAGTTAGACAGAGAACAGAATATGAGAAAATATGAGAGACAGTTTGTTTTTTCTGAATACATCTTAGTGAAAGAACTGTACATTTCTTTGATTTTTGAAACATCAACAAAAGACCATTATGATAACGGATATGTCCATGACAGTTCTGGTTGTAATATATCTACTTATGTGTTTAAATCCAACTTTGTGGATTAATCTGTGAGTCAACTTACAGTATAAGTAACAGTGTTACTATGAGAAAATAAGTTGCATGTTTAAAAATCAATTTATAAACAGAATATAGTCAGTTTTTAGGCTGGGGAATGCTTTTGGTTATCAATTAGATATACGATTGATGTGGTTCAAGTTTAAATAAAAACTACCAGAATGACAGTGCAATAAATATCAAGCTGTTACTCATTAAAATTTGATTTGGGAGAATATCATGCATTGCTTTCCAGTGGTGCAGGTTCAAACATTAACATAATTATAGTGATTGATAGGGACATCGCTAAAACTTCAGAATGACTTTTCTTCATGGAATAAAGGTTCCAAACTTCTCCGTAAAAGGTTGTTATTCTGAACGACTGCTTGCTGCCATTTTAAAACAGTCTTTAGCCCAAAACAATAAGAGAAAGAAAACAATCTTTCAAGACATAAAAAATATATGACAATTAAAAAACGCAAAATTCTAAGATGCCATATTATTGAGTACAAGCATTCAAGTTTAAAGCATTGAAAAACCTCACCATTTCAGCAGAAAGAAAATAAACCAAAGAGGCACAAATTTAGAAATTAGGACTCATGAAACCAAATTTAATATAGATATTATGGCACATAGATTCTCAAATTGTATAAATGAATTGCACTATGGTAATGGGGAACAAGATATAGTGAAATAAAAAAATATTTGTTCCTACTTGGAATCTTGGAGTTTTATTGCCTCTCTTCATTTCTAGATACAATAGAATGCAATTTGCCCACAACTGAGAGTACATTTCAAAAGAATTTCTAATGTCTACATTTCAGGTATTTAAGTTTTAATTACTAAAAATTTGATTTCTTTATTGTTTTAAAAATATTTTTTATTTTGAAATTATTATAAATTCATAGGAAATTACAAAGATAGTACATAGTGTTTCTTGTACTTTCACCCAGTTTTCCCCAATGGTTCCATCTTACATAACTTTAATACAGTATCAGAACCAGGAAATTGAAATTGGTACACTGTGTGTATATAGTTTTTTTGTGTGTATATAGTGTTATATGATTTTATCATACATGTAGATTCATGTAAGCACCACTGCAATCGAGATATAAAACTATTCCATCTCTACAAAAGACCTACCTCTTAGTCGCACCTGTCTCCTCTGCTCACCAACCCTAACCCCACCCCTGACAATTATGAATCATTTCTCATCTCTATAATTTTGTTAGTTTGGGAATGTCATAGAAACAAAATCATACAGGATATGACCTTTTGGGTGCAGCTTTTTGCATTCAACATAATGTCCTTGAGATCCATCTAAGTTGTGTGCATCGATAGTTTGCTCATTTTTATTGCTGAATAGAGATTTACTTATTCTCAGAATGGCTTTTGACTGATCTAGATTTTGGTTCCTGGCACGGTCTCTCTTGTTCTAATGAGGTATAGGAAAATTTACCTAGATATCACTGACGCATCAGAGGAGTATAGTAGCCAGCAGAAACAAAATACCAGGGGAGGTGGAGATAATTTTAAAAATCTTTCGGACTTGTGAGGCAAAAGTACTTGGAGGATAAAAAGTCATATGTAAATATTTAAAACCAATCTTGCTTTGAAACTTAGAATTCAAAAAGTATTAGAAAAAGTATATATATACTTACATTATATATATAATGTAAGTATAAAGAAGAGGGTTAGATTAAGCTGTTTTTGATAACAAAGATTAATAAGAAGGATGTCATGTTTCCCTTAGAAATTCCTTTTCAAAGAAAAACGCTCACTTAAACGGGAATCGTATTCCTTACTATGGCATATTGAAATATTTAGACTCTTCAATAAAAACAGTTCATTTCATAAATAATATGAATAGAAACATTAATGGATAAACCTTGCATCTCCTTCACAGCATGCAATTTGTAGTTGAGACATCAGGAATGATACCAAGACCTACCACCTGATGGCGATGGCAGTATTTCCTAACCACATACTTCAAGTGGGTGGGCACTGAGAGTGAGGTAGGAGAGAGAGGCAGCTTTGTGAGATCTAAACCTGCTAAACTTAAAGTTCAGAGGTAGTACAGATTTCACAATAGCTAGTGTGGTTGGCTAGGTTATTTCTATCTGATTAGACAAAGGATCCTGGAGACATAGTGTACTTTCATGCAGAAATATTTTTGAAAACAATTCTGGTCGCTATTAGTTTTCTAAATTCCAAACTTTTACACAGTGGTGGAAAACTAATAACACTGTTGGAACTAACAACATTGCTCTTTTATAAGCATTTCTCAATATATGTTTATGGCACCGTGTCAAAGTATAATACAGTAAATGAACTTCTAAAGAGTGAAAAAATAACACAACTTCCCCTACTCCAGCAGAATACTAAAGATTTATTTTCTTTAGTGCGTAAAATAGAGGGTTTTTGAAATGGGGAACACGAGTAGGAATTAAAAATGGAGATCCTATACTGAACACAGTTTGATTAAGTGAACATAGGCACATATGATGCTGACAATCTCTAGTCTTATTTGCTTACTTGGCTCCTAGAATTTAATAGCCAGTCTTTTATTCTTAGAACAGGAGAAGAGAAGAATCTTCTCTGGAGAGTCTGAGCAATTCAAGTGGAAAGATCTAAAGGTATTGACATTACTAATTTTCCAAAGAAATGGTTCTGTCTGCTCTCCTTACAATAAAGTTAATGCTTGAGGAACTTAACCCATATACTCAACGATACAACTCTATTTCTTACACTCTTAAACAAGAACAGACAACTGAGAGTTGCCAGATAAATGAGGTAAGCCTCTTACATAAACAAAAATAGAGATTAAGCAAATGAAGAAAGGAAAAAAGAAATCTGGAGGAAACAGACTACACAAAAAGGAGATGATTTAAAAAATACCATTGTGAACATCCTTAGAAAGCTAAAGAAGGTACTATGATCATGAGACAAGAACAGATGCAGTTAAAAATGGCTGTGCGGGAAACAAAGAGCTTCTCATAAGTAAACATATGATAGCAGAAAAGAATAGGAATGCAACAGGAAGTGTTGAAAAATAAAATTAATTTCCCAAAAAGCAGAACTAAGAAATGGAAAACAGGAAAAATAAGTTAGAGGACCAGCACAGCAAATACATTATCTAAATAAGTTTCAGAAAGAGACAAGGCATGAAATGGAAGGAAAGAAGCATTATGAAGGCAATAATTTTTTTAAAAATTTTTTTGAATTTTATTTTTTTATACAGCAGGTTCTTATTAGTCATCAATTTTATACACATCAGTGTATACATGTCAATCCCAATCGCCCAATTCATCACACCACCACCCCAACCTCCCGGCTGCTTTCCCCCTTTGGTGTCCATACGTTTGTTCTCTACATCTGTGTCTCAATTTCTGCCCTGCAAACTGGTTCATCTGTACCATTTTTCTAGGTTCTACATATATGAGTTAATCTACGATATTTGTTTTTCTTTTTCTGACTTACTTCACTCTGTATGACAGTCTCTAGATCCATCCACGTCTCAACAAATAACCCAATTTCATTCTTTTTTATGGTGGAGTAAAATTCCATTGTATATATGTACCATGTCTTCTTTATCCATTCATCTGTCGATGAGCATTTAGGTTGATTCCATGACCTGGCTATTGTAAATAGTGCTGCAATGAACATTGGGGTGCATGTGTCTTTTTGAATTATGGTTTTCTCTGGGTATATGCCCAGTAGTGGGATTGCTGGATCATATGGTAATTTTATTTTTAGTATTTTAAGGAACCTCCATACTGTTCTCCATATTGGCTGTATCAATTTACATTCCCACCAACAGTGCAAGAGGGTTCCCTTTTCTCCACACCCTCTCCAGCACTTGTTGTTTGTAGATTTTCTGATGATGCCCATTCTAACTGGTGTGAGGTGATACCTCATTGTAGTTTTAATTTGCATTTCTCTAATAATTAGTGATGTTGAGCAGCTTTTCATGTGCTTTTTTGCCATCTGTATGTCTTCTTTGGAGAAATATCTCTTTAGGTCTTCTGCCCATTTTTGGATTGGGTTGTTTTTTTAATATTGAGCTGCATGAACTGTTTATATTATGGAGATTAATCCTTTGTCTGTTGATTCATTTGCAAATATTTTCTCCCATTCTGAGGGTTGTATTTTTGTCTTGTTTATGATTTCCTTTGCTGTACAAAAGGTTTGAAGTTTCATTGGGTCCCATTTGTTTATTTTTGTTTTTATTTCCATTACTCTAGGAGGTGTATCAAAAAAGATTTTGTTGAGATTTACGTCAAAGAGTGTTCTTCCTATGTTTTCCTCTTAGAGTTTTATAGTGTCTGGTCTTAACATTTAGGTCTTTAATCCATTTTGAGTTTATTTTTGTGTATGGTGTTAGGGAGTGTTCTAATTTCATTCTTTCACATGTAGCTGTCCAGTTTTCCCAGCACCACTTGTTGAAGAGACTGCCTTTTCTCCACTGTATATCCTTGCCTCCCTTTGTCATAGATTAGTTGACCACAGGTGTCTGGGTTTATCTCTGGGCTTTCTATATTGTTCCATTGAGCTATGTTTCTGTGTTTCTGCCAGTACCATATTGTCTTGATTACTGTAGCTCTGTAGTATAGTCTGAAGTCAGGGAGTCTGATTCCTCCAGCTCCGTTTTTTTACCTCAAGACTGCTTTGGCTATTCGGGGTCTTTTGTGTCTCCATACAAATTTTAAGTTCTTGTTCTATAAAAAGTGCCATTGGTAATTTGATAGGGATTGGATTGCATTGAATCTGTAGATTGCTTTGGGTATTCTAGTCATTTTCACAATACTGATTCTTCCTTCTTGATGAGTCTCGCTAATGGTTTATCAATTTTGTTTATCTTCTCAAACCAGCTTTTAGTTTTATTGATCTTTGCTATTGTTTTCTTGTTTCTATTTCATTTATTTCTGCTCTGATATTTATGATTTCTTTCCTTCTGGTAACTTTGGGTTTTGTTTGTTCTTATTTCTCCAGTTCCTTCCGGTGTAAGGTTAGATTGTTTATTTGAGATGTTTCTTGTTTCTTGAGGTAGGCTTGTATAGATATAAACTTCCCTCTTAGAACTGCTTTTGCTGCATCCCATAGGTTTTGGATCATCGTGTTTTCCTTGTCATTTGTCTCTAGGCATTCTTTTGATTTCCTCTTTGATTTCTTTAGTGATCTCTTGGTTATTTAGTAATGTATTTTCTAGCCTCCATGTGTTTGTGTTTTTTATGTTTTTTTCCCTTTAATTCATTTCTAATCTCATAGCGTTGTGGTCAGAAAAGATGCTTGATATGATTTCAATTTTCTTGAATTTACTGAGGCTTGATTTGTGACCCAAGATGTGATCTATCTTGGATAATGTTCCGTGCGCACTTGAGAAGAAAGTGTAATCTGCTGTTTTTGGATGGAATGTCCTATAAATATCAATTAAATCTATCTGGTCTATTATGTCATTTAAAGCTTCTGTTTCCTTATTCATTTTCCTTTTGGATGATCTGTCCATTGGTGTAACTGAGGTGTTAAAGTCCACCACTATTTTTGTGTTACTGTCGATTTCCTCTTTTATAGCTGTTAGCAGTTGCCTTATGTATTGAGGTGCTCCTATGTTGGGTGAATATATATTTATAATTTTTATATCTCCTTCTTGGATTGATCCCTTGATCATTATGTAGTGTCCTTCCTTGTCTCTTGTACCAGTCTTTATTTTAATGTCTATTTTATCTGATATAAGCATTGCTACTCCAGCTTTCTTTTGATTTCCATTTGCATGGAATATCTTTTTCCATCCCCTCACTTTCAGTCTGTATGTGTCCCTAGGTCTGAAGTGGGTCTCTTGTAGACAGCACAGATATGGGTCCTGTTTTTATATCCATTCAGCAAGCCTATGTCTTTTGGTTGGAGCATTTAATCCATTCACGTTTGAGGTAATTATCGATATGTATGTTCCTATGACAATTTTCTTAACTGTTTTGGGTTTGTTTTTGTAGGTCCTTTTCTTGTGTTTCCCACTTAGAGAAGTTCCTTTAGCATTTGTTGTATAGCTGGTTTGGTGGTGCTAAATTCTCTTAGCTTTTGATTATCTGTAAAGCTTTTGAGTTTTCCATCGAACCTGCATGAGATCCTTGCCGGGTAGAGTAATCTTGGTTGTAGGTTTACCCTTTCATCACTTTAAGTATATCATGCCACTCCTTTCTGGCCTGTAGAGCTTCTGCTGAGAAATCAGCTGTTAACCTTATGGGAGTTCCCTTGTACGTTATTTGTCATTTTTCCCTTGCTGCTTTCAATAATTTTTCTTTGTCTTTAATTTTTGTCAATTTGATTATTATGTGTCTCGGTGTCTTCTCCTTGGGTTTATCCTGTATGGGTCTCGTTGCACATCCTGGACTTGGGTGGCTATTTTTTCTTCCCATGTTAGGGAAGTTTTCGACTATAATCTCTTCAAATATTTTCTCTGGTCCTTTCTCTCTCTCTTCTCCTTTCTGGTACCCCTATAATGCAAATGTTGTTGCCTTTAATGTTGTCCCAGAGGTCTCTTAGGCTGACTTCATTTCTTTTCATTCTTTATCCTTTTCCACAGCAGTGAATTCCACCATTCTGTCTTCCAGGTCACTTTTCCATTCTTCTGCCTCATTTATTCTGCTATTGATTCCTTCCAGTGTAGTTTTCATTTCAGTTACTCTATTGTTCATCTCTGTTTGTTTGCTCTTTAATTCTTCTAGGTCATTGTTAAACATTTCTTGCATCTTCTCAATCTTTGCCTCCATTCTTTTTTCGAGGTCCTGGATCATCTTCACTATCATTATTCTGAATTCTTTTTCTGGAAGGTTGCCTATCTCCACTTCATTTAGTTGTTTTTCTGGGGTTTTATCTTGTTCCTTCATCTGGTACATAGCCCTCAGCCTTTTCGTCTTGTCTATCTTTCTGTGAATGTTGATTTTGTTCCACAGGCTGCAGGCTTGTAGTTCTTCTTGCTTATGCTGTCTGCCCTCTGGTGGATGTGGCTATCTAAGAGGCTTGTGCAAGTTTCCCAATGAGAGGGACTGGTGGTTGGTAGAGCTGACTCTTGCTCTGATGCGCAGAGCTCAGTAAAACTTTAATTCCCTTGACTGCTCATGGGTGGGGCTGCGTTCCCTTCCTGTTGGTTGTTTGGCCCAAGGCAACCCAACACTGGAGCCTATCTGGGCTCTTTGGTGGGGCTAATGGCGGACTCTGGGAGGGCTCACGCCAAGGAGTACTTCCCAGAGTTTCAGCTGCCAGTGTCCTTGTCCCTACGGTGAGCCACAGCCAACCCCCACCTCTGCAGGAGACCCTCCAACACTAGCAGGTAGGTCTGGTTCAGTCTCCCCTGGGGTCACTGCTCCTTCCCCTGGGTCCCGATGCACACACTACTTTGTGTTTACCCTCCAAGGGTGGAGTGTCTGTTTCTCCCAGTCCTGTCGAAGTCTTGCAATCAAATCCCAGTAGCTTTCAAAGTCTGATTCTCTAGGAATTCCTCCTCCCGTTGCTGGACCCCCAGGTTGGGAAGCCTGACGTGGGGCTCAGAACCTTCGTTCCAGTGGGTAGACGTCTGTGATATAAGTGTTCTGCAGTCTGTGAGTCACCCACCCAGCAGTTATGGGATTTGATTTTACTGTGATTGTGCCCCTCCTACCGTCTCATTGTGGCTTCTCCTTTGTCTTTGGATGTGGGATATCTTTTTTGGTGATTTCCAGTGTCCTCCTCTCGATGATTGTCCAGCAGCTAGTTGTGATTCTGGTGTTCTCGCAAGAGGGAGTGAGAGCATGTCCTTCTACTCTGCCACCTTGGTTCAGGCTGAAGGCAATAATTTAAAGAATTTTCCCAGAATTGATACGTATGAGTTGTCTAGCAAATAGGCCCAGTGAGTGCTTAGAAAAATGGGCACAATTTGGTCCTCACCAAGGTTAATCAGTAAGACATATTGGAATACCAGAAGCAAAGAAAATATCCTAAATCCTTCTTGAATTGCATTGTCCCATATGTAGCCACTACCCACATGTGTCAACTGAGCACTTGACATGCTAGTCCAACCTGAGGCATGTTACCAATGTAGGTTTTGCAGATTTAGATTAAACAAAAAGATTGTAAAATACATTATGTTTTACATTATTATTTGTTAAGATGCTAATATTCTGGATATATTTGATTGAATAAAATATTATATTTCACCTTTAAAAATGTTTTAAATGGGGTTAGTAAAACATTAAAAATTACATGTGTGGCTAAAATTTATGTGTCACAGAAATTCCTATTGGATGATAATGTTGTCCTAGAAAAATTAAAATGAAAATCACAAACAAAGGATCAGGAATCTTATGGGTTTTCTATGACACTGGAAGCTAGAAAACAAAATTCTGAAAGAAATGATTTCTAACATATAATTCTATATTCAGGCAAATTATCAATTGAGTATGAAAAAAATAAAGATATTCTTAGGTATTTAAGTTTTCAAAAATTTTCTTTCAATGCATCCTCTATTGGAAGACACTGGAAAATATCCTCTACCAAATTAAGGAAGTAACCCACGAGCAAAAGAACGTATAGGATAAAAGAAATAGGAAAACCAACACAGAGGAGAGAAAAAGGAAATCTCTAGGAGGGGATGAAGGCTTAGCAAGGATCCATATGAAAACACCTCAGATAACTCCAGGAGATATTTCTTAAAGAAGGTGAAATTGACAGACTACCTTATTCATTTGATATTTACCAAGTGGAGATACAGGATTGGGAGAAAGTTAAGGGGTAAATTTGTGATAATTACCTAGAAAATTAAACAGTTGTACAATTAACTCCAGGAAAAACAAAGAGTTGTCAGTTGAGACTAGTGTTCACACAGTCCTATAAATGGAAAAGTTGAATAATGATCTATTTTAAATTATAGCTATACTAGGAATATGGGAAGATAAGGAAGAGGCAAGCACAGAGGGTTGCGGAGGAGATGAAGATTCGTCTTCATCCTTTGTAATGGGTATTCTTTTGAAAAAAAAACCTTGTTATACAGCAGAAACTAACATACCATTGTAAAGCAATTATACTCCAATAAAGATGTTAAAAAAACCCCAAAACTTTATTTGGCTAAAAAACCTAAAATTGAATAATCAAGAAGTTGTAAGCATGTTATTTAATGATGTTAAAATCATTTTTTAAAATGTCTTGTGGGAAATAATTGAATGTGAGGGGCTTCATATCAAGATGGCGGACTAAGAGGACATGGAGCTCACCTCACCAACACATCAGAAATACGTCTATAGGGCTTCCCTGGTGGCACAGGGGTTGAGAGTCTGCCTGCTGATGCAGGGGACACGGGTTCGTGCCCCGGTCCGGGAAGATCCCACATGCTGCTGAGCGGCTGGGCCCGTGAACCATGGCCGCTGAGCCTGCGCGTCCGGAGCCTGTGCTCCGCAACGGGTAAGGCCACAACAGTGAGAGGGTGCGTACCGCAAAACAAACAAACAAATGAAAAAACATCTATAAGTGGAACAATTCTCACTGATTACTAACTGGAAACTGGCAGAAGTACCCCAGTACAACCAAGGCTGTAAGAAAGATACACAATCAGGGAGTGGGGAAGAACAGTGATCGGGCTGAGGCCTGTGCCCCTGGGAGGGGACTCAGAGGAAAAGGGAGGTTGCACGTGCAGACACCTGCCCTGGGGAGTGAGCAGTGCGAGCCACAGATTGGGCACCCCAGTCCTGGGAACCTGGGCGGGGGAGAAAAGCCACCTTGACTAGTTGGAGGACCGCTGAGACTCACTGAAGGACGCCGCTCACGAGTCCAAGGCAGGGCAGAGAGAGGTCTGCTCTAGGGCCTGCTGGACTCCCTGTGACCACCGTGCTGTGCGCCTGAGCCAAGCAAATGTCCCAGCCCTGCTCGCTCCGCGTCACAGCACAGCAGTGGGTCTGGGGCAGCCACCGTCAGGGAAAGGATGCAGCTGGGGGGACTCAGAGGCCACCTGGTCCTGGGGCAGAGCCTGGGTGGGGCAGCACCATCTACTGGTGGCGTTTGCTCAAGCAGCATCTCAGAAGTAGCCCAGATCTCAGACAGTGGCCACTCCACCACAGCTCACCCTGCGACACACGCTGAGAGCCGCAGGGGCCTCACCTGCCCTGAGGAACAATTTCACAATGGCGGCGGGGGCGGGGCTGGGGTGTGGCGGAAGCTGGGGGCAGGGATTGGCTGTGAGGAACAAAGGTGACTTGCACCTGGGGCTGCAAAGCTGCCGGTGCCCACGCAGGCAGTGCATCAGGCCTCTGTCTATGGCCTAAACAAGCTGAGAGCCCACAGGGGCCCCACTTGCTTCAGTACTCCTGCTCTCTGGTACGGGGAGAGGGAGAAACACAGCCTTAAAGGGAATAGAACCGGCTCAGACCCGACCCTCAGGGCTTCTGCTCCAGTAGCATGGGGTCAGATGCCACCTCCAGTACAGCAGTGACAACCACTGAGCAGAAGGGAAGTCTGGCCTCACACCTGGCGCCAGCTGTAGGCGCTCCAGCAATAGCTCTGTCCCCTACCAAGGTGAGAGCTGCCAGCAAACCCCGAGGAAAGATGTGACTTGTGTCCTCATCAAATACAGCTCTGCCACTGAAGGCACTGGGCACACACACAGTCTGTAGAGAGACGACCCCACAGAATATTGCCACTTCAAGACCGCATAAGTAACCATTTCACCTAAATTCACAGAGGCAGGGAAAGTTAAAAACAAGCTACATACCCAATACCCAGATTAAAATATAAAACACTGCAAACACACAAAATGAGGAAATAATTGAATGTGGCTGCTTATGCAGAGAAGGAAACGGAATTGATTAGGGAAATTACAGTTCTATATAACAACATTATGAAACTACTTAACACATAGGCATATACAATTTTGATAAAAATGAAAACTTACAATTAAACAAAAAAGTAGAATTGGGGTCATTTGAGGAATAGCCATGTCCAAAGTCTGCATGTAGTTCTAATGACCTATTAGCTTGAGAAGACCCAGTGGGCCGTTTATCAAGAACAGTGGCATGCACTTTAGACAGACTGTATAATAAATTAACAAGTCTACAATTTTGGTAGAAAGAAGTAATGAGTTGCCCTTTAAAACTTTGCAATGAGCTATCCTTTGCGGCTAGGCAGCTGGAACCATGCCAATAGTGCCGAGAGAAAGAAATGACCAGCCAGGCATCAAAGCCCACAGTTCATGGAAGTCCTCGATCAGTTCTTGGGTTAGGAAATCTACCCCAGATGATTCTTTTTAAGGTTTTAAAAGAAAACTTTATAAAATTAGAGAGCATTGCAGGAACTTAGAAAGCAACTTGGATCTATAAAATTGAAAGAATATGCATTTGTCTCACTTGGAAAACTATGTATGTATTATAAAATCTTCTCTTTGTAATGTGACAACTTCTTGGTAAATAATAAGTTCCAACGTCCCTTAAAGTTAATTATTAAGAAAATATCATTCCTCCCAGTGATTTTGGTACTGTCTTAAATAAATTAGTTACTGTGAATGTAAGTAGTTCTTTTAGATCATTAGGAAACATTCTAACAAATTTTGTTTTTAGAGGAAAAAAATCCAGTATATTAGTTAGAAGAATTAGGCCAAAGGTGTAGACTGAATCCAAGTATAGGTCACTTTGTATCCCCTTTGACACCCTGCCAGTTAATTAAGGGGAAATGAAGTGGAAGAATATAAATGGGTCAGCACAAATATATCAACATTCTTCGTGGATTGGGGATGTTCTATTAGACGTATATTCTTGTGGAAATGAGAATAACTTCGAGGTCATTGTTACGGTCTTGAATGAGTAGTTCTGTTAATTCAGCAAAATTCTGGGCTTATATATAAACTACTATTCATAGACACTAGCCACTGAAATTTTTGTAAAGCTATTTTTTGCATCCTATTAAAGCTTAAATTTGTTTACATATAGAGTCAATGTTTTAGCACATTGAGGGCTTTTTTTTAAAAAGAGAGAAAGATTTATTCATTACATTATAAACTATTTAAAAAACAAAGAGATTACTATTAATACTTGAGGCAGGTGGTCTTCTCACATGGGAAATTGCCAAGGGGTTTCTTCTTAAGAAGCAACATGGTGATTACAGATTCCTGTCCCCCTACTATAAGCTCCTTATCTGTGGTATGTTTCCTAAATATTCAGTGAAGTTTCTGCGGAGGAAACTCTGCCTGTATTACTGCTTATTGGAAATAATGGTGAAATTAGAATCAGGCTGGGTTGTTGTGTGATCATGACCAAAATACATAGCCTCTCTGGACTTTTTTTTTTTTTTTTTGCGGTACGCGGGCCTCTCACTGTTGTGACCTCTCCCGTTGCGGAGCACAGGCACCGGACGCGCAGGCTCAGCGGCCATGGCTCAGGGGCCCAGCCGCTCCGCGACATGTGGGATCTTCCCGGACCGGGTCACGATCCCGTGTCCCCTGCATCGGCAGGCGGACTCTCAACCACTGCGCCACCAGGGAAGCCTGCCTCTCTGGATTTTTAAGAAACTGAAAAGCCACAGATTGGAAAATATATTTTCAAAATATCTGTCTAGCAAATCGCTTGTGTTAAGAATGTATTAAAAACTCTTACAACTCAATAACAAGACCAAAAAACTCAAAAATGTGCAAAATATTTGAATAGACACTTCATTAAAGAAGATACATAAATGGTCAAGAAGCACATGAAAAGAAGTTCCATGCCATTGGTCATTATGGAAATTCAGGTCAACTCCATGGTAAAGCATGACTACAGAGTAGATTCAGCAGGAGAGACAAAGGGCAGAAAATCAGAAATAATTTGATTATTGTCTAGACCCTGGTACATTAACTGTCTTTCAGAAATTCTATTCTCCCCAGAATCACATTCAGTGGTCCTTTAGGATGAACATGTCCAGCCAGGTTTGATCTCAGAATTTTCCTAAAGAGAGCCAAAAAGCAAGGCCTAAAGTGAAATGTTTCTCTCTTCTCTTTGGGTTCTGACGTATTTTCCATCCTGGGATTCTCCAGTATAGTTCCCAATAAAAATAAGACACCGGTCTCCCAGAATTTGGATAAAGTTCTCATTGGAAGCTTCACCTTAACTCTCCTAATTAGTGAAAAAGAGTCAATGGATTCCAACACAGAGAAGACTCTGGGGTGACTCTTCTGAGAAGGGAATTGACACAACCCAGAAAGTGTATTGAGCCTACAGGTGCAACTAGAATTTGTCTGTGGTTCCTCTACTATATAACCAATTGTAAGTAACCACCAGGTTTATTATCACTTGGTTTCTTCAGATTTCAGGCCAGGGGGAACAAATTGAGGGCCTTGCCTGAGGTTTGAATTGGCAGAACCTTCCAGGCTCATGGTACATGTGTATAATATGTGCAGAGATGTAAATGTTAAGATGTACCTCCTTCTGCATAAGGCTAGGATGGTCAGAGAGTTTTTGAAGGAAAGCCTACCTGGAAGGAAATAAATTTTTTAAGGGTTAACATATAGGTTAAACTGGGTGTCTTAAGTTTGTTTTTTAACATTTATTATCATGAAGTGTAGAGTCTAGGAAATCTGTTTGGAAAAGCCAAGGAAGTAAGAATAAACACAACTCTCAAGGTAAAATTTTCACCTTCCCCTATTTTTTGACTCTATGCACAAGTGGACCAAGGTTCTCACCAAATATTGTGAAAAGAAGTAGAAAAGAATGAAAGGAGAACAGCAATTGGGAAAATAAGTTCTAAAAAGTTGTAAGAACATAAAATGTTAACTGAAGAAAAGTTAAACAAATGAATATGTTATTAACTCATATTCTCATAAACACAGCGGAGTTGAGAATAAGAAAGTTCAACATTAAAGCTAAACTCTTGAATTTCAGATAATGTAGATTCAATTTAAAATAAAGGCTAAAACCAAATCCTAAAAATGTTAGTATAGGAGCAGTAAAAATTTAAGCAAAATGATAAAAAGCAATGAGATCTAAACCTTAAACTGTTATTCAAGATGGCATTAAGGATAAGGGAGACTTAAGAGCTAAAAATATGAAAGTGGAAAAACAGAAAGTAAAGGGAGAGAAAATGATTGTGAGAATATTTAAAAGGAAGTAGAAAATAAATCACTTAGACATTATCGCCACCAGAATTATTCTTCAAAGTGGAGTAATTCTACAAGGACTTGTAAAATGATCATCCTTTAAAAAATTTCAGAGTGCAGTAAGGATGATTTGCTCACAGATGCTCTGAGCCATTGGGCTGTGAATGTCAGATCACAGATGTCAAGGCCCCCAACCCAGTCTGTGCAGATAGGGTGGTAGGATCTGGGTGGCGTCACACAGAGGAGAGAGGGGACCTCCTGGATTCTGGCCAGAAAGGCTGAATTTGTCGTAACTATTGACGGATTTTGTATTTTGTGGGACATTAAATACCGATTTTAATGCAAATACATAATCTGTTTTTTAGTATTTTTTAGTATTCTCTATATGTATTCCATTTCTTAGTTCATACCATGGGAAAAAAATAAAAATAACGTAAAGAACATTCCTAGAAAGTGTTTGGGCTCACTCATGTCTCTTTCTCAATTATTGTGCCCCTGGAGTTGATCTCAAAACTCCAGAGGTATCATTAAGACAGAAGTCAATTCCAGACATTGTGGGTTAAGAGTTTCCAGCTGAACAAGCTGAGAGTTTGAAGTTGCGAGACAGATTGAGAACCACAGGAGACAGAGACACAGGCCATCTGAGACATGGAAAGAGAGAAAAGCAAGGAGAGAGATGAAGAGAGAAGGGAGAACAATAAGATCCCCGGAAACAGAGCTGGAGCAAGATTTTATAACCAAGTTCCCTGGATGCAACTCCATCTACACGCTGAGATGTTTGTTGAAGCAGAGAGAGCAGAGGCCCTACAGCAGTTTTATGTCTTTGCTTTCTTATTCTGTGTTTTGTTCTTGAAGGCTCCTGGCCCTCAGCAGCAGTTATTTATAAAGATAGGGACTGAGATTTGATGGGAAGTTGGGCCGAGGGAGGGAAAGAGAGAAGCGGCCCTGGTTTCTCAGTGCAAACAAACAAACGGATACATTTTCTGGCAGCACTACCAGAATTAAGACTTTTCATTTCATTTGCAGAATTTGTTACAGAGGAGTGACCAAAATCTAAATATTGTGCATATGGAAATCAGTGTCAGTCACTAAACTATTTTTTGTCTGAAAACAGTCGACAAAGGAAAAAAACAATATAACTATGGCATTAGTAGAAGGCAAACGCACTTCAGGAAAATTATTTAAATAAGACTGCGTTATATAGTGCTGTCTATTTCCGAGAACTTAACATTTTCTCACTTAGCCCAATATAAACGGGCAGCTGCCGTTCAGAAGCTCTGATCTCTCTTTTCTTTAAACTCCTTTGTCCCCTTGGGAATATTCCATCCTCCTCCACACTGTGCTATGGCAGCCAGTGCCCTCAAGACCCCAGTGATTTGCAGTTTTGCTCTCTCTGACACAGGGCATTCATTTCCAGCACTCATTTTTCTTTTGTACAAAGGAGTTAAAAATTACAGCCTCAACTCTCTATTTTAAGACATGTACATTTGTAAATAAAACATTTGCTTCTGTTAAAGAACTTTTTTAAGAAAGTTGAGGGCACCTCCATTGTACCTAAAACTACACTTCAAAGTGGGTTTCTTTTGTCAGTGTTGAAGGCTGGCAATGGGACTTTTACTTTCTGAAAATAAAACAAACAAGAAAATATCAGAGGATTTTATATAAATATCTATGAAATATTATATATACAGTATATATATGTATGCATGTATATGTGTATACATATGTGTGCAGATGTGTATATGTATACATGCATGTGTACACATACGTGTATGCAGGTATATGTACACATATACATACATACAATGAAAGCTTGGTGTTCTTCTAGGTGGTCTGTACAGAGGATTACATTTAACAGGTTATTTAGTTTCTTGGGGCCATAGAAATGTATCTTGGTGGTCTGCAGAGGCAAGAGGCTTAGCTGAAGAACTGTCTGAGTTTCATTTGGCACCAGGATTTGAGCTGTGTGCGTATGCCAGCATACACTCCTCTGAATTAAACTACTGAATGTATTCTCAAGTTCGAAATGTGTCTTAAATGTCACAGTAGTCAAATGGTGCTTTGAGGGAGACACTCCAGAAGCACTTAATGCCTAGGAAACAGATTTCCAGTCCTTGCTGTATCTATAACATGAAAAGCACTAGACACTGTCATCAGGTTCTTCACCCCAACCCTTCCACCAGCTTCCAAACTCCCTGCCCTTGCCTGCGTGCCTAACAGGTGCTGCCAGCCCCCTCCTGCCTGCACTGCTCTGGGACATCAGTTGGTTGTAAGGCTCAGAGTGAGGCTGAGCTAGAGCGCTGTTTACAGAACAGGACAAACAGTATGGAGTGGCAGTGAAAATACGTTAAAAAATATTCAATTTGCAAGCAAAAAAAATTAAGGAAACGGCACTAAGAGAATTTTATCATTAGTGCCTACCTTTGTTACATGAGTTCAAAGGGAGTTCACATGAAATGTCTCTTCCTGGGGCATGTTTGCTCAGTTACGCTCCCCTCCATCACCCATGCACACATTAACTCGGCTTCTTATTATATCGATAAATCAGTGAATCAGGTTTTTATTTAAGGCTGATTACAGGGCCAACGCTGTGCTAGGGACTACGGAGGCATTTTAGAAAGTCAAATGATCCATTTCCTTGCCAAGGAGAGTACAAGCCTGTTGGGGGAAGAAAGAGTCATTACTAGACTCGTGTGAGAGAGAGCTTATTTTGCGTATCAACCTTAGGGAACTCTGTGACAGTTGAGTTGTCTTGACTGTCTATGTACATAATCGTTCCTTGCCCTAAGAGGGATAGGAGAGGGCTGGGGAAATGTTATACAGTCACCCTCTGTATCTGCAGGTTCCACATCTTCGGATTCAACCCACTGCAGATCAAAAGTATTCCCCCCCAAAATTCCAGAAAATTCCAAAAAGCAAAATTTGAATTTGCTGTGCCCCAGAGATGATTTACATAGCACTTGCATCGTATTTACAACCATTTATATAGCATTTACATTGTATCAGGTATTATAAATAATGTAGAGATTATTTAAAGTATACAGGAGGATGTGCTAAGTTATATGCAAATACCACGCCATTTTATTGAAGGGAATCGAGCATTTGAGAAGTTTGGTATCCACGGGCATTATGGAATCAATCCTCAGCAGATACGGAGGAAGGACTGTACGTTAATTTCCCAGGGGCTCTGATTATCTGAGGTGAAGATTAGTTAAAGGAAGAGCTGTGACTGGCTTCCTCTCAAAGGTAACTTTACCCTCTTTGCCTACTAGGACCTGGGGCTCCTTCTATCACGGCTGAAATGCTGGGGACTAAATTTCCTTTGCTTGCATACTTGGGATCCTTGACTAGTGTCGTTGCAATCTCTGATCTTTATTCTGTGAGGTTCCTTCATAAAGATCACATTTTGGCTCGCATTAACTCTCTATTTCTACCTGGTGCCTCAGCTTTCATTGGCTTTAAGACAGTACTTCTCCAAATACGGTTTGTAGATTCCTAGTGGTCTCTGGGACTCTTCTAGTGGGTCCCCAGGTCCAAACTACTTTGCTAATAATATAAAGTGTCATTTTCCCTTTTCACTCTGTTGATATTTGCACCAGTGATGCAGAAATCAACGGTTGGCAATGCTGCTGGTGCTTTAGTAAAGATCAAAGCAAGGGCTCCATCCTGTATTTACTGTCTATGTTATATTCTTCCCCACTGCCACACACTCAGAATTTTAAAAAGCTAAGGATGTCTTGATGAACTAGCTTAAGGACTTAAGAATGTCCCGATGAAATAACAAACGTATTCATTTTTGTTCTTGTAAAACAGTGTCACTCGTTTCACTATGTTTTGAAAATAGTTATTTTCCATAAGATGTTACTTGTGTTAATATTTGATGAGTGTTTTCCATATTCTGTGTGGTGAAAGGTGAAGTATGCATGAAGTTCTGCTTCTGCATATCAAAGTATGAAGACTGTGTCTGGGAAAAGTACTGTGAGATTGAGCTATCTAGTCAGTTTTTCATAGAATATCACTTTTGCTTGAAAGAACAACTGATAGACACACTGTGGTTATTCAGACATGGGGATTAGGCAGGTATTTTCTTGAAAAAGAATGAAGCGAGCCTGTCACCTTAAGGAAAACAACTGACAGAATTTGTTGCCAATGACAAAATTCAAGCCTTTATGCGACAATTAGAGTTCTGGAAAACGTTTAACTGCACTATGACAGCTTCTCAGTACTTAAAGACCTTTCTGAGGAGATGGACGGTGAGAGTAATAAATGTGATTTTTTAATATTGTATAATGAAGTGTGTCAGTACTTGGAAGATGTTATAAAATCAAGGATGGGTTAAAAAGATCCTTTGGAAGTGCCATAGAGACAAATGGACTTTTAAGTGTCTACGTATGAAAAGTTCGTTGAGATGATTTCAGATTCCACATTATGACTAATGTTTAAAAGACCACTACTTGTGGAATTTTGGTGCAGTAGCAAAGGACAGACACCACAATTGCCTGAAAAGGATATAAAAAGAATTCTGCCTTTTCCAATTTTATATCTGTATGAAGCAGGATTTTCTTTAGCTACTTCCACAAAAAATAACACATTGCAACCGATTGAATATTGAAGACATGGTATATGACAAGGATTTCTGGTTGGTCCTTTCTCCCTTAATGGCTCTTATTATACAGGTCTGGATTTGGCCAGATCCTAAGTATATCCATTCCAATTACACAATAGAAGACTGGGGACCCATTGACCCACTGTGATATCTTCTTGAGCAAGGGTTTAATTTATCTTCGGGCCTCCATAAGCCCTAACCCTAATAGGCAACATGATGGCCGTTGGGACTCCAAGGTACCAGTGTCAGATCAGACACTGTACCCAGTAACTCTCAAAATGTCTGGGTATTCCCCTTCTCAGTTATTCTGGAGACATCTGAAGGCCACTTTGGGGGAAAGATTAGGGCAAGATTGATGTTATGTATTTTATATACTTGTAAGAACATTACAAGTTCCTTCCTTAAAGGAACATTGCCTCCTTGTTCATTAATGGGTTCTGGGTCTTGAACTCAGATTTAATAACAGAATGAGAGATCACAACTTTCCAGTGTTGTAGCTTACATGAACAATTCTCATTTTTTTCTTAAATAAGACAAATAATTGGTTTCCCATATTTTTAATCCCTAGGAACACCATGGTCTATTATCCTTGGTCATAGATCTTTGTGGATCAAGATACCCTGGTTGCCGCATAAGTCTTGCTGCCCATTACAGTAGCCATATGCATCCCTTAAGGACTGCCACCTAGTATCTGTCATTCCAGAACCTATTATTCCTCCAGATTCTAGAGATCTTAGTTCTAGGACAGCCATCATCAAACCATCAAAATGGACAAGCCACCTGTACCTGTGCATCCTTCATCTTGTTGGTGAAGGGTTGGTTCTCTGGGTCCTCCTGGGAAGTGTGGTCAGATGGCAGGTTCTCCAATCTTGTGTAATAAATCCGTTCTAACATTCCTACACTCATTCCTGAGTTTTCCACTGATAATTTGTTGTGGGTCAGTGTTGTGTCCTAACTTTAAGGAGCCATATCAGAAACATATTCAGGCTGGCACTAAGTGTCCTTGACAAGACATTAAACTCTGAATCACCCCAGAGTTGAGGAGCCTTCCTGTGTCAACATGTTATTATCTATCCAAATTTTAGTCCCTCCTGGTCTGATATCCTCAAAAGCTACTGCCACCCTCTTCCTCTGTGTGCTACCAGGGTGTATTTAGCCATGTCTTATAACTGGCTATTATGTAATATGGCTATTAAGGATGTCTGCTATTTTCTCTTAGAGCAAGCACTCTACTTCCCTGTGAAGACCATGCTATGATCCAGCTACAATTATTGCTCTGGAGGCAATGAGGTTCCCACATGGGTAGCCCTAGGGAAGGACAAGCAACACGAAGCAAGATGTCTGCCATGGATATTTTCAGGGTGTCCCTCTTCTAGCAATAAGGAGACTTAATTATGCTGGCCTGAAGGGTTCCGGAGGATTTTAGGGGTTCACAAACCTTAAGTTCATCTACCCAAAGGCCTCACCTCAGGGACTCCCTATTTTCCTGTCAGCTGCTGAGCTTATACATGGAGTCTCCTTTGTAGCTCTGTGACCTTTATTATTACACCCTGGCCATAATTTTCAGCATAGTCTGCCTCATAACTCCACAAGACAAAGGTTTCTTCTTACACTACCGTGGAAGTTTTCTGACTTTCACAGCCTGCCTTGAGTTGTAAGGAGACTAACTTTGAGCCCATCAATTTTTTTCTGCAAGACTTCTGAAGCAGTTAAAAAAAGCAGCCAACTCCACATTCTTAGAATAACCTTTGCCCCATATTGTTCATTGTCACAGATGCTGCTTTCACCTTCCACCCAACCCTCCTCCCAATTAACCACCCGTAGGAATCTTAGTGCTTAGTACTGGCTACTATGTGCCAGGTGTTGTTGCCACCTGAGTTACTACTGTCTGACCAGGTCAAGAATTCCCTCTCACGAGTCTGCTTTCTAGGGCCAATTTTGATATGTTTTCTTCGTCAGTGTTTCTGTTACAAAGCTTAAACTATGACAAGAGTTTGAAGGCAGGTAGTTTATGTGGGGGGAAGTCTTTGCAGGGAATGGGAGTGGGGGACTGAGAAGAGTAGTCGGAGAAGATGCGAAGCCAGTATAGGGTATATTTTGCCTGTATTCCTACTGTGAGCAACTGAGGCTAGACTGTCCTGAGATCTTCCAAGGAACTTGTATAATGAGCCTCAAGGTTATTCACTTGAGGACCAGCACACAGAATCGCTGTGCACAGCACCTCCGCCCCCACCCATGGATTTGAACTTGCTCCACTCATGTAGTCATTCATGCAGGCTCCCCAGGCAGCAGGTTCCAGACTCTGGAGCAGAGTAAGAGTACAGCGTAGTTGAGACAAAGTGCTGTCCGCTTACCCATCCTGAGAATGAAGGCACCATTTTTTGGCTGGAGCACACGGTGGAATGAGAGGATGGGAGATGGGGTACAATGGGTGTTCAACACATGACTTTAGTGACTTTTAGGTTTTTTTTTTTCTTTCCCATTTCTGTTTCTCATGACCATGGGCATGACCTAGACATTGCCTTCATCTGTAACTGCCTTACTCTGAAAAAATTAGCTCCCATTTTGAATTATTGCAGAAGTATCTTTAACCAATATTGCTCAGTATAAGGCCTCTTGATAATAAAGAGAAGTAACAAAACAATAAATAAAACTTTGAAAACAAATTTAGGGTTACCAAAGGGGAAAGGTGAGGGAGATGGATAAATTAGGAGTTTGGGATTAACATATACACACTACTATACATAAAATAATCAACAAGGCCCTACTGGATAGCACAGGGAATTCTACTCAATACTTTGTAATAATCTGTATGGGAACAGAATCTGAAAAAGAGTGGATATATGTATATGATACCTGAATCACTTTGCTGTACACCTGAAACTAACACAACATTGTAAAGTTGACTGTATTCCAATATAAAATAAAAATTAAAAAAAACCATAAATATATATATACATTGGCATCAGGAGCTCTTTAGGAAACACATTTAGAGCTCCTTTATGTCATTTCCAAAGCTATAATTTAGGGAGCTTGGCTTGATTCATTCATCACATTTTGATTTTGAATCTAATACAGGCCAGGCACTATGTCAGACACGTGAGTCCAAAGACAAATGTAAAAAACAAAAAGCTTGCAGTGCTGAAACTGTAGTAAAGCATGCATGTAAGCATGCAAATAAACCGTTTCGGAAGTGTGTGAGAATTCCTAGTAGATAAATATGCACAACGTTCTGGGATTAGAGAGGAAGGAGGAACCAATGTTTGTTAAAAAGGTAGAAAGAAGGTTTCATAAAGGAGTTAAACTTTGGGGTGGATTTTGAAGGATGAGCTGAGCCTGGGTAGATGGAGAAGTAACAAGGACATTTGCAAAAGCACAGAAGCATGAAGAAGTGTGCCATGCTCACAACGTGGAGATTGAAGCAATATTTTGGGGGTGGTGGCGGGTGAGGGTAGAAATAAGAGATTTAAAATAAAAATTGCATGAGACTTTAGAAATGGATTGTGACATCTTGTATGATGTATTAGTGAGTCTTTTACTGTCGAGAAATCACAGATTTAAATTTTAGCTTCGTGATAGAGAGGAAGATAAATTGGAGAAGAAGGTTGGAGCTAGGAGACTGGTTAGAAAATTATTATAATAAGGGAAGGGAGACTGGTTAGAAAATTATTATAATAAGAGAAGATGTATGAATTGGGGCAGGGACAATAGGAATACAAAATGATGGATGGAGTTCTGAGATACAACTGAAATGGAATCAATAGAATTTGCTTAATTGAATCTCCTGGCCCCCTTTTATAAGGACTCTTGTCCTTATCTTACCCTAATCTCAATAATTTTATATTAAAGTATGGAAAAAAGAGGAGTAAAGTTTCTATTTGGATGACTGATAGGTAGTACCATTAACTAAGATTAAGATATCAAGGGGAAATCTATATCTGGAGATGAGGGGAAAAAATGAGTCACTTTTGAGAAGTGTTAAGGTACAAAAGGGGACAACCCATAGGATGATGCCCAGTAAGGGACCACACTCAGTTTCTAGAAGAGCTCCTCTATTTCTTTGATCTCAGTTACCAACGGTATGATTAAGACCATAATGTTTAGATGTCCAGGACAAATTGTCCTTTGGAATTCAAAACAGTGTCTCACAAGCATCTCAGACTCATCATATCCTAAACGAAACCTATTTTCCTCCAAATCTTCTTTATCCAGTGTCATTTATATTAGAAAATGGCATTTATTTACATTAGAAAATAGCATTACCATTTAACAGTTTATTAACTTTATGTTTGGTCAAGAAATATGTACTAGCATGTGCCAGGCACTGTTTTAGGATGTTGAAAGAAAAGCAGTGGTGATCAAAAGCAAGTCTGCTCTCATTTGCAAAGAAAAAAAAAAAGAACATAAACGAATAACAGGTTAATTGATGACAGCTATCATGAAAAATAAAGCCAACTTAGGGGATAGAGAATGAGAGGAGTATTTTAGATAAGATGGTAAAGGAGTTTCTCTGATGAGGTAAGATTTGAGCAGAGCTCTGGAGAAAGTGAAGAGGTTTGCTCGTAGGATACATGCAGTATTACTTTCCTATGGCTGCTGTAACAAACTACGAAAAACTTAGCTCAAAACAACACAGATGTATTAGCTTACAGTCTGGAGGTCAGAAGTCCAAAGTGGCTCTTAGTTGGGCTAAAATCAAGGTGCAGGTAGAACGGTATTCCCTCTGGAGGTCGAGGGAAACTTTGTTACTTGCCTTTTCCACTTTTAGACGTTAGCTGCTTTCCTTGGCTTGTACTTTCTTCTCTTTTCCAGCATAACGCCTCCTGCCTCTCATAGGACTCGTGACTATATTGGGTCCACCTGAATAATCCACAGTACTCTCCCCCATCTGAAGATACTTAACTTAATCATATCTGCAGGCTACCTTTTGCCATGTCAGGTATTCACAGGTTTTGGGCATTAGGATGTGGATTTTTTTTTTCTCTTTTTTTTGGGGGGGTGGTGATTATTCTGTCTACCGTACACACTAATACACTAATATTCATTCCTCCCAGGCAGTGGGAGGATACATGTCAAAGCTATGAGGTAAAAGCATGCTTGGGGCTTTTGCTAGGAACCTGGGTGTCATACCTAATCAATCATTGAATCTTTTCAATGAAAACTTCTAATCATTTCTTGATTATGTATATTTCTCTGTATCTTAACCTCTGATCAAAACACAAAAATCTTTTATGTGGACTAATATAGCCATCTTTGAAGCCACCTCTTGAATCCATTCTTGACTCTTATAAATCTATTCCCTTCAGAGAAATAAGGATCTTTTCAAAATGCAAATTGAATCATGTCCACTCCCTACTTAAAGTTCTTATGTGAATTTCTGCTTGTTCCTAAGTTAATTGGCCATCTATATCCAATTTTTTTGCACATTCTCCTGTATGGTCAGGCCACTCAAGATGGTTGCTCTCTTGCTCTCTGTACATCCCCCCCTGCCCAGCCAGAGCCTGCTTCACCTACACCTACTCACGTGGCTGACCTTCCTACACACTTGTTCCAGGCTCCAGCTTGTGACTGTTCTTATCAAAGGGGCAGTGAGGGGCGTGCCCTTCTACTGGTTTCCCTGGTAACTAATGAGCTCACCTGACATCAATTCCCCCATAACTGGTAATCTCCCTTCCCCCTCCCCGGGAGTGAAGACTGCCACCATGTCCTGCCTGCTGTGAGCGGTGGGGTGTCGCTCTAGACCTTGCTTCAGAGGTGTAAGCTCCCCCATCCATTAAACCATTGATGTCTCTGTTGCTGACTCCACGTTCTTTCTTCGGTCTTGAAGTTGGGCGAGCACAGTGCTTGTAGGCCCGTGGGGTGCAGCCCAACATCTCCTAAAAACCATTCAGTAACTTGAAGGTGCAGACAGAAAAATTCACTGCATAAATAACAACAGAAGTATTGCTGGAGCCATTGATGCCTCGGCCAGCCTGCAGGCATGGGGAGCACAAGAGGATGAGGTGAATGGCTGCAAATAGAAGACTGAGAAGCTGAGGACACAGACCAAAATCACCCCAGAAAAGCCTAACACTAAGTGTTTAAATACTAGGCACAGCTCTGACTACACGGGAGGGTTTGATAAGTGTGTACACCTGAGTGTCTGCTTCAGAAAAGCAATACTTCTGAGAGGAGAAGGTAAATAGAAAGGGGAGGAAATTCCGTGGCAGTCCAGTGGTTAAGAATCCATGCTTTCATTGCAGGAAGCACGGGTTCCATTCCTGGTCGGGGAACTAAGATCCTGCATGACCTGCGGTGGAGCTGAAAAAAAAAAAAAGGAAGGGGAGGCATCCTTTATAAACATGTAGTGAAAGGAAAGAGAAGTTCAAGGAGGATATCAGGAACACTAGATAACTACCTGAAAACCAGCCTGCTTCTGCTACTCACCAGGTTGTCCAAGAGTGAAGCTGCCCTTCACTCTAGTAGAAGAGGGCACTTTTTTTTTTTTTTTTTTT
>NW_020174578.1:479206-482969 GCF_003031525.2 Neophocaena asiaeorientalis asiaeorientalis | reverse complement strand
GGGACCTTTTTTTTTTTTTTTTTTTTGTGGTACGCGGGCCTCCCACCGCTGCGGCCCCTCCAGCGGCGGAGCACAGGCTCCGGACGCGCAGACCCAGCAGCCATGGCTTATGGGCCCAGCCACTCCGCGGCATGTGGGATCTTTCCGGACCGGACCGGGGCACGAACCTGCATCCTCCGCATTGGCAGGCGGACCCTCAACCACTGCGCCACCAAGGAAGCCCAAAGAGGGCACTTTTGAACAACATTCTGGAGTGTTGTCCAGAAAATGAACTGGAACAGGAAAAACACAATCCATACAGAGTTACGGTAGGAAGAGAAAATGAAAACAAAACACTAAAGCTATTGAAATTTCCCCCACAGACCTCAAGCACAAAGCAGAAGAAAACGGTAATACTCTAAACTGAATGAAAGCGCCTCAAACAAGCATTTCATGATTTCTGCTGTAACTGAATATAACTAAGAACCTAACTAACTAATTAGGAAGGAACAGCTCTTCCTTTTAGTAGAATGCCAAATAACAATGATGAAGCTAGAAAACTGCAGTTTTGCAACCATCAGTTATAATTCGGGCAAGAATTTTCAACAGGTGTTAAAACTCGTGGGTGGAAATTTTGTTGAGGAGCAACATATTTGCCTAGAATCAAGATATTTATTACATAAAAGAAAAATAGTAACATGGTGGAGGAAACTAGTGGGTAGTACTTCAACCCAGTGATCAAAGTTAACTTCTCTAATGAAGGTAAGTAACATTGACATCATCTGTAGCCTGATGTGATGCAATGAGAACACACATCAGTTACTCTGCACTGCAGCCAGAAATGCATAACTGGACTCTAATCATGGGGAAACATTAGATAAACTCAAATGGGAGAAATATCCTCCAAAAATGTCAATGTTGTAGGGAAAGGAAAAAAGGTGAAGGAGTTATTCCAGGTTAAATGAGATTAAGGAGACATGATAAATAAATACATTGCATGACCCTGGATTGCACCCTAGGTAGGAAAAAACAATACTACATAGGACATTTTTGGATGTCAAGTGGCCAAGCAGACCCTACGCAGCAGCACAGTGGCTGCTGAGGCCAAAAGGATCATTCCTGCAGCTGTTGAGTTGACCTGCCACACTTTCCCGGATTTGGCCAGTAAGGAGACAAGAAGCCCAAATGGATTCAGACAGTTTATTATTGACACAGTGTACAGGAGGTCATCATGGTGTCAGCTCCCCGTGTCCCCCATCTCGCAAGATGATACCGAGTGGAGAGGCCAGGTAACAGATGGCATGAGTGGTGGGATTTGCTAAGGGGCCAATTGTAAGGTAGAGCCAAATAGTTATGTAGATTACTCAGAGGCCTGCAGCTGTGTCGTAGGGGGTTGGGGAGAAGGAAGTCCTGGGCTCAGATGAAACTAAGGAGAGGGATGAAACACAGCTCCGTGACAGCTCCTCTCAAGGCTGGGTATCTCTCCTCGATCCAGGAGGATTCTAGGATGTCTGCCAGGATGCAGGTGAGACTGGTCAAGCCTTGCCTATGTGGACTACGTGGAGACATGCAAGGTGTTAGGGTGCCAGGTGGCAGAAGTACTGCCCTATGTTGCAGGCAGAATAATGCTCCCCTCTCACCCTCGTGATGGCTACTCCCTAATCCCAGACCTGCAAATATGTTACTTTACATGGCTAAGCGACTTTTCAGCTGCGATTAAGGTTACAGATCTTGATGAGAGATTATACTGGATTATCTGGGTGGGCTCAACTTCATCACATGAGTCCTTAGAAGTGAAGAACCTCCCTGTGGTTAGAGAGGGAGATACAACAATTCCTGACTCACCACTGCTGGCCTTGAAGATGGAGGAACGAGGCCACAGGCCAAAACAATGGCAGCGGTCTCTGGAATCTGGGAATGGCTGTCATCCTGTAGCCAGCCAGGAAACAGGGACCTCAGTCCTACAACATCAAGGAACTGAATTCTTCAACAACCCAAATGACCAAGGTAAGATTTCCCTCCTAGAGCCTCCAGAAAGGAGCTCAGCCTGCCAGTGCCTTGACTGTGGTCCAGTGAGAACTGTACAAGATTTGTGACCCACAGAATTATAAGAAATACATGTATATTTTTTTAAGTCACTAAATTTGTTGTGATTTGTTACAGCAGTGATAGAAAATGAATATAGCCCGCAATGTTTTAACTGGCTAAATTGGAATATGGGCTGTGGTATTCTAATCCTTACTATTCCTAGAATTTGATACTGTGCTATGGTTGAACAAGAGTTCTTTTGTTCTTAGGAAATACTCTGAGGTATTTAGGGGAATGGGAATATATATTGCAGTTTACACGCAAATGGTGTCACAAATGTGACAAAATGTTAATGATTGGTGAAATCTGGGTAAAGAGGTCTCAGTAAAGGGTACCATTCTTATATCGTTCTTGCGATTTTTAAGTTTGAAATTATTTCCAAATAAGGTTTTTTTTTTTCTTTTTTAAGTACTAAGTAACATCCCCTGTGCTCCTTCTACTTAAGCCTTAATTAACACGACCTACCAGCTCCATGGCTCCGGCTGAGGTTTTTAGCCTCGTAGTATCTGTTTCACTCTCCCCCTCTCTCTCCATGGCCCAGCCTCTCTGCTCTTCCTCAGAGCCTTCACACACGTGGGTCTGCCTGCCTGGTACACTCTTTGCCCTTTCTTGTTTGACAGTAGCAATACCAAAGAAAGATAAGGCAGGAAAGAATACAACAAAACCCTTTCAACCATAAACGCACTCTACAAGACAAAAATTCATAATACATTAAAAGGCTAAATAACATTTCAGTGCATTTTAAAAAGCTTAAATTCCTGACTTGGGAATAAATAACTAATATAAGGAACAGAGGTTTTCCCAGTTAAAGACTTGCATTTTTCTATGTAAAATGTTTGTTGTAAAAGCTTACTTTAATAATAAGAAGAAAGGGGTGATTTTAGGAGAATATTGTGAGTATTTTCTGCAGAACCATAATTTGGATAATGCCAAGTCCATACGTGGGCAGAAGAGAGCGGGCTTTCTCTGGAAGTGCCTCCTCAGGGCTCTTCTAGCCACACGTATACTCGGAAAAACAGGGTCATATGATGTTATATTGCATTATATACAACATTGCACAGCATACATTACACGGAACATGGCAACTTCATGTTCATTCACTACATTACTTTATACGTTACACAGATTATATTACATGCAGCATAACAGTATCTAGGGTCATACAACATTATGCCCACTTACAAAGTTCAAGGTCCAGTCTCAACACTCTTTGGAGTGTCATCTGCCACATCCAACTTGGATAACTGTGGCTCATTTCCTCTTATCCTTATTCACTGAACAAATAATTACCTATGACAAGCATTTGCTTTCCTATATGTCCAATGCACTGTGTAAAGTGATGAGGAAACAAATATATGTCCATATATAATTACCAGATCAGAAGGGATGTGAATCCAGAAAATGAAATAGTTGTTTTAATATGCTCAAGGTTTGTCTCTATTAATTTTATGCTGAATGTGTATACGGTCGGAGACAGATTCCTTATTAGTTACCCCATAGTAAATACTAAGTGCCCCTGACCCCTGCTCCGTGCCCTGCCCCTTGACCATGCGCGGGGGACCAGTGGAAATGCGTGAGGAACAGAGAACAAAGGATTAACAATGGACTGTTAGATAGCCATCTCACTTTCCTCCTGAAAGGAAGAAAACACCCTTTGTTCTTTTTTTTTTTTTTTTGGGGACGCCGGGCTCCTCCC
>NW_020174578.1:467488-479140 GCF_003031525.2 Neophocaena asiaeorientalis asiaeorientalis | reverse complement strand
CAGGTCCAGCAGCCATGGCTCCCGGGCCCAGCCGCTCCGCGGCATGTGGGATCTTCCCGGACCTGGGCACGAATCCGTGTCCCCTGCATTGGCAGGCGGACTCTCAACCACTGCGCCACCAGGGAAGCCCATCCTAACCGCTTTTAAGGTAAATATATCTTTCCAAGATAAACCCTGAGTATCTCAGATTTTATGACCTATAGATGTCTCCAAGGTCTGGGTTTCAGACTTTTTGAAATATAAATGCCTACGGACATAGTTCCTGAGATTTCCCAACACCTTGGGAGCTTAATTTAGGGACCTACTCCAGGCTGTAAGAGAAGTTTTATTCTCCTTTCTGATCTCTGAACAATTAACTAAACAAATGGATACAGACCTAATTCTCATGGCATGTGAAGAGTCTAGGGAAGGTATGACTTTTACAGGAACACAGAAATCCAAGGAAGTTTTAATTCCCCCCAGAAGTTGATAAAGAAGTTCAAAGGCAGGAGACATAATGAAGGATTATGATGATATGATATGCAGGTGATATGCAAAATCTTCATAGAAGATTTTCTTCTGGCTGAAGTTTGAACGGTGGATATAATTTCCATAGTGCATATAAGATAGTAGTGATTTCTTATAATTTATGAATAATAAAGTTTATTGTGTATAAATTATAAGAATTACTGCTAATAATTTAAAAGGTTTAAAAAATACAGAATTTACAGTTGGTCCATTTTTTGACCTTGTATACCTAAATAAACTTTGCAAAATAAGAATCTTAGCAATAACACATCATCAACCTTATTTATAGAAGAAACGAAAATAAAATGATCACTAAAATAAAATGAATTTGAGTTATTTGATAAAAAACTTAGTTGAAAAAAATTTTAAACTTTATTCTCCTGTGATATCTTTTCTTTGTTATATCATCAAATTGAACTCTTTTCTTTTATTCATTTTTTTATTTGGGATCGTATTGAAGCAAAGTAGATAAACTTTTATTTTCCTTAATTAAGTAACTGGAATAAACAGTCTTCTAGCTAATTATGTTTTTCTCCTCTCCCTTCCTCATTCTTTTGGATTACATAGGGAATGACAATATTGCTCTGAATTTACTGCAGCAAAATACTTGGATGACAAAGCATACATGATGAGAAAAGACATATGAGAGGATGGCCAGTACAAAATAAAGATCAGTTTTTCCCCAGAAATTGATGAAACTATATCATCACATAATATTTGAGAACTTTCTTATGGCTAAGTAATTATTCAATGCAAAAGACAGTTATTATAATTTTAATCAGGTCCAAAGAACAAATTACATTGCTAATTGTCAAAATGGAGATTAAACACAATTTGAAATTGAGCATATCATGGAAAATGAAATCTATGTTCTTAAAGGTGACCAAAGGTACATGGACTACAGAGACATTTTTAGTACAGTATCATGAGTATTCAGTTAGAAATTAAAAATCAGAAATACTAGTTGTAGCTGAATTTCTATTCATGTCATTTGCTTTTTCATTCCTTAAATATTATGTATATATATTATATTGTTTAATTCAGCTAAGTAGTAACAGATGCAAAAACAGTTGCATTTGAGAAAATACTTCTAAATTTAGTTGCTTAAAATTAAAATTTTATGTTTGAATATTTAAAAACCATTTTAAAATAAAATTAATGTTGATTAAACAATCTGATTTCTTTGGACTATTAAAATTCAACTATTTTGTCCAAAATATTATTTAATATTCTTGTAAAATGGAATTTACATTGTACATATATTGTAATAACGTTACTGTATTTTTAAAAACAAGACATCATTTACCTATGAGCTGAAAAACAAATTTGAATATGAACTTAAATTTCCCTATTATTACAAGGTGCTTTCTATAAATGGAAAGCTTAATGTGCAAAAGTTACAAGGAACATCCACAATTCATGGAGAAAGGAACAGTAAACACAGTAAGTCCTACACAGTTTTAAATAGCTGTCTTCTCAATTGTAAACGTTTGTTGACCTTATATGAATTACTCATCTCACAATCCATTGATAAAATATCAGTCCTCCTCAGCAGGTTGTTTTAAAATCCCGAACGATGCACAGTGCAATGATTACATTTCCTCTCTGCCATGTGCACTTTAGAAAACCCCACTAACAGGGAGATCGAAACTGCCTGCTAAACGCTTTCTCAAAGATTGTTTGGTTTTAAACTGTATTTAGTGCCGAAGTGAAACATATTCCACATGCAGGAAAATCATACCGGTGATGAAACCCTTCAAAGCTTAATAAAAGAGTGTAGAAAAAAACCTACCTGTCTTCTAGAATTAGACTGTACGAAGGTAATTGAGCCAAATGGCAGTTTTATCCCCAAGTGAAATTACTTCCACTGCATAGAATATGAGACATCTGAAGATTTATCTGACATTCTTGATACCTCAGCAGTGACACTGATATTGAATGACACATTTGGCATAAGGGAAGGATCATTTCTCTTTAGAATCCTCTGTATTTGTTAATTAAATGATCATTGCTGCATGCATCCTCTTCATGAATATAAATTACTAGCCCAGGAAAGGGCTTGTATTTGTACGGCATCTCATTATGAAGCGTTTTCCAGGGTGCAATGAACCCATTTTACATTGCCACTTGACATATTTAGAGATTACTTCATCCAGCACTGCAACATCATCCTTAAATAACTGTGTTATATTCAGGATGTATTTTAGTAAATATAACAGTCTTATCCTGACTTGCGGAAGTTATTATTTTTCCCTTTAACTAGGCACATATTGCCGGCCGAATTCTGTGCACTTAGACTCTTTGGTAACGGGCTATAATAATCTTACTTCTTTCAGCACCCTATTGACAATTGCTGACATGTCATTAAATTTGACTATCATTGATTTTTATTTCCTTTTGGCACTATTATTTAAACTCAGTGTGATTTCTGAGTAACAGACTGTGCTCCCATGGCTATGTTTCTTACCAGAATATAAGCTTTATGAGGGCAGAGATTTTTGTCTATTTTATTTCCTTTGTATCTCAATGCCCCAAACAGTGCCTGGCACATAGTGAATGCTCAATAGTTTTGATTGACTGAATCAGTGATATAAATAAACAAGAGAGAAGAAACATATATTTATAATATTATCTTTATTGAAATAATATACAATAATGGATTAATTCCAGACTATAAATTAGAAGTAATTTGTCACCTAATATGGAATAAATATTACAAAACTACAAATAACTGAAAAAACCTAATAACTTCTGCATTTCAATGGACATTTGTCCTGTTGTTTGCCATCCAATTTCTTTTGAACATCTCTCTTTCTATTGAGAACATTCTCATGAGAATGTCCAAGAGTCTCATTTCTGATTTTCTACAACTCGAATCCAATATCCCCTGCATTTTAGCCTCTTTTTCAGATATATCATCATAATCACGTTTTATAGTATAGAATACAGATTATTCATTATACCATTCACCTCATATATAATATTTTGAAAATTTTATATTTTTATTATAGCTGACAGGTTTTGGTATTAAGTTTATGTTCCATCCTCCTTTTATGTTTTTTTTCTGCAAAACTTTGCATACAACTTTTCCTTGAATGTTTGATAGAATTAACCAGTATAACTATACAGTCCTGAAGTTTTATTTTGGAGAGTTTTCTTTTTGGTCTCTTTTGGTGAATTTACTATATGCCCTTGAAATGAATGGGTGTTCTGCTTTTCTCTCAATTACTGAAAGAGTGGTGTAGCAGTCTTCTGCTATGGTTGTGGAATTGTCTGTTTCTCCCTTTAATTTTAAAATTTTGATTCTTCATGTAATTTGGGGCTCTTTTGGTAGGTGTGCACATAATTTATGGTATTTCCTCATAAATTATACCTTTTATGATTACTAAATGTTGCTCTTTATTTCTGGTATCACCCTTTGTATTGATGTCAATTTCATTTGATATAACTACTCTAGCCTTCTTATGTTTATAGTTTGCATGGTACACTCTTTCACTATTGTTTACTCTCAACCTATTTTCATTTTATATTAAAATGTGTCCCTTGTAGGCAACTTGTGAATGGGTTTTGCTTTTTTAAAAATTCTGCCAATCTCTGGCTTTTAATGGAAGTATTTAGACCAATAATATTTAATGTAAGCTTTGATATGGTTGGGTTTAGGTCTACCATTTTTAATGTTCCATTTGTATCCTCTATTTCCCCCCTTATTTTCATTTTTCTGCTTTCTTTTGAATTATTGGAATATTTTTGATATTCTATTTTAACCTATCTATTGGGTATTTTTGCTAAATATATTTGTTTTGTATTATATTGCAGTCTACATAACTAAACATGTACCATCTACTTGGCATTAATATTGTATCACTCATTTAAAATGTAAAAACTTTGCAACCAGATAGGTTCTTTTACCCCCATGCTCAACTGACTTTATTATAGTTTTCATATGTATGGCATCTACAAATATTACCCACCTGATAATGAATTTTTAATTTTTTAAATTAATTTTTATTGGTGCATAGTTGCTTTACAATGTTATGTTAGTTTCTACTGTACAGCAAAATGCATCAGCTATACATATACATATATCTGCTAGTTTTTGGATTTCCTTCCCATTTAGGTCACCACAGTGCATTAAGTAGAGTTCCCTGTGCTATACAGTAAGTTCTCATTTGTTGTGTATTTTATACCTAGTATCAATAGTGTATATGTGTCAATCCCAATCTGCCAATTCCACCCACCACCCCCTTCCCCCTTGGTATCCATAGATTTCTTCTCTATGTCTCTATTTCTACTTTGCAAATAAGATCATCTATATCATTTTTCTAGATCCCACATATATGTGTTAATACACGATATTTGTTTTTCTCTTTCTTACTTAGTATGACAGTCTCTAGGTCCATCCACGTCTCTACAAATGACCTAGTCTCGTTCCTTTTTATGGCTGAGTAATATTCCATTGTATATATGTACCACATCTTCTTTATCCATTCCTCTGTTGATGGACATTTAGGTTGCTTCCATGACCTGACTTTTGTAAATAGTGCTGCTATGAACATTGGGGTGCATGTATATTTTTGAATTATGGTTTTCTCAGGGTATATGCCCAGCAGTGGGATTGCTGGGTTATACGTAGTTCTATTTTTATTTTTTTAAGGAAACTCCATACTGTTTTTCATGTGGCTGTATCAATTTACATTTCCACCAACAGTGCAGGAGGGTTCTCTTTTCTCCACACCCTTTCCAACATTTACTGTTTGTAGATTTTTTTAATGATGGCTATTCTGACTGGTGTGAGGTGATAACTCATTATAGTTGTGGTTTGCGTTTCTCTAGTAATTAGTGATGTTGAACATCTTTTCATGTGTTTGTTGGCAATCTGTCTTCTTTGAAGAGATGACTCTTTAGGTCTTCTGCCCATTTCTTTTTTAAAATTAATTAATTTATTTTTGGCCTCATTGGGTCTTCGTTGCTGCATGCAGACTTTCTCTAGTTGTGGTGAGCAGGGGCTACTCTTCATTGTGGTGTGCAGTCTTCTCACTGTGGTGGATTCTTCTGTTGTGGAGCACAGGCTCTAGGTGTGTGGGCTTCAGTAGTTGTGGCATGCAGTCTCAGTAGTTGTGGCTCATGGGCTCTAGAGCACAGGCTCAGTAGTTGTGGCACATGGGCTTATTTGCTCTGCAGCATGTGGGATCTTCCTGGACCAGGGCTCGAACCCGTGTCCCCTGCATTGGCAGGCAGATTCTTAACCACTGCACCACCAGGGAAGCCCTAGGTCTTCCGCCCATTTTTTGGATTGGGTTGTTTGTTTCTTCTGATATTGAGCTTCATGAGCTGCTTGTATATTTTGGAGATTAATCCTTTGCCAGTTGCTCGGTTTGGAAAATTTTCTCGCATTCTGAGGGTTGTCTTTTTGTCTTGTTTATGGTTTCCTTTGCTGTGCAAAAGCTTTTAAGTTTAATTAGGTGCCAGTTGTTTATTTTTGGTTTTATTTTCATTACTCTAGGTGGTGGCTCAAAAGAGATCTTGCTGTGATTTATGTCAAAGTGTGTTCTGCCTATGTTTTCCTCTAAGAGTGTCTGGCCTTACATTTAGGTCTTTAATCCATTTTGATCTTTAATTCATTTTGAGCTTATTTTTGTGTACAGTGTTAGGGAGTGTTCTAATTTCATTCTTTTACATATAGCTGTCCAGTTTTCCCCACACCACTTATTGAAGAGGCTGTCTTTTCTCCATTGTATATTCTTGCCTCCTTTGTAATAGATTAGGTGACCACAGGTGTGTGGGTTTATCTCTGTCATCCAATAATGAGTTTTTAAAAACAGTCATACATTATGAAGAAGGACAGTCTTTTATATTTAACTATTGGTGACAACTTCTCTTGGTTTTCTTTCACCAAAAAATGTCTTTACTTTGCCTTCATTTCTAAAAAATATTTTTGCCAGATTTGGAACTCTAGGTTGAGAGTGTTCCTTTTCTTTTCTATTTTCCACACTTTAAAAGATGCTATTCCATTGTTTTATGGTCTTCATGATTTCTGTTGAGCAATCCACAGTAACTCAAATTGTCCCTTTCCCTACCCCTCATATATAATGTGCTGTTTTCTTGCTGCTTTCAATATTTTTAAAAAGTTCTAATTTTAGTAGTTTGATTATGACATCACTAGAAATTTTGATTTTATCCTGATTAGGGTTCACTGAGGTTTGTTTTTTTTTTCCATCTGTAGATATAACTTTTTCACCAAATTTTGGGAGTTTTTAATCTGTATTTCTTCACATTTTGGGGACTATCAATCTCTTTCTCTTCTTTTTCTGGGACTCCAATTATATATCTATTAGACCATTGATATTGCCCTACGGGTTCTCAAACTTTGTGCTTTTTTTTCTCAGTATATTTTTTCTTTCTTTCAATTGAATATTTTTTCTTTCCATTTACTGCTTATCTTTCCTGACATGTTCATTCTGCTCATAGATACAGATTTTATTTTATGTTCTAAAACTTCCATTTGGTTCTTTTTTATATTTTTTATTCTTCAACTAATATTTCCTTCCTTTTTATACATTTGAAGTGTTTTTCCCTTTACCTCATGATACATACTTATAGTAGCTACTTTAAAGTTTTTGCCTGCTAATTATAACATTTGGATTTTCATGGAATTCATATGTGTAGATTGTCTCCTTCCTTGAGAATAGGCTACATTTTCCTGGTTATTCACCTGTTGAGTAATTTTGAATTTTATATTAGGCAATTTTAACGTTTTGTTGTATAGGCTCTGGATTGAGTTGTAATTCTCCAGATAATATTGTTTTTGTTTTAGAAGGCAACCAAACATGGGTTTACACAGTGAGTTCTGTCTCTCATTCTGTGTATAGTGTTCGAAACTCAGTTAAGCTTTTACTTTTTGGTTTGGATCTATCCTATACATGTGTAGTTCAAGAGTTAGACTGTTACTTGTGCAGCTTCATATATGAAATTAGGGGATGTCCTTTTATTCCCTTAGGTATTTCTTCCTTTCTCTTCTACTCTCAGGGGCTCTCCCTGATTCCACTAACAAGAGATATGGTGGGGTTCCTGTTAGAGTATTAGCTAGCTGGGTAGCACTCTCCATAACTGTGGCCTACTCTTGGGGTAAAGAAAAAAAAAAACACAGCAAATCCATCCCCATGCAAGTTGCTTCTCTAAGTTTTTACTCCCTTGAAGAATCTACTTATTTTTTTGTCTTACATTTCAGAGTTTTCATGTAGTTTATTTTGGATTTTGTCTAAAATTTATAGCTGAAACCAGGAAGAGGAATGGACCATAGGAGGCTTACACCACTACAGCAGAAGCAAAACTCTCATGTCTTATCTCCTTAACCTCTGCCATGTCTCTGTTTTAACTAGAGGCTTTATATATTTCTGAGTTTTTTTCTTAATGAGACTTCAAGGTATTTGCTATTTTATTAAGTGTTTAATATTTTTCAATTGATATTTTGTTTTCTATTTCTTTAATTTCTGATCTATATTTATGATTTGTTCCCTTCTATCATCTTTTATTGCTTTCCTTAAATTTAAAAAAGTTTGAAAATGAGAGGTTTAGCTAATTAACCCAATGCTTATATTAAAATATAAGCATTTAAATGATAAAGATCTCTTTTTTAACAGCTTTATTGAGGTATAATTGATATACAAAGAACTGAACATATTTAATGTGTACAATTTGATAGGTTTGGGCATATGCAAGCACTCATGATACCATCATTACAATCAAAGTAACCGACATATCCAACACTTCCTAGAGTTTCCTTGTGTTCCCCCAACCTTTTTTTTGTGTGTGTGGTAAGAACACTTAACAGAAGATCTACTTTCTTAACAAACTTTGAAGTTCACAATACTGTATTAACTATAGACGTTTTGTTGTGCAGCAGATTTCTAGAACGTATTCATCTAGCATAACTGAAACTTTAGACACACTGAGCAATAGATCCCTATTTCCCTCAACCTCCAGCCCCTGGAAGCCACTATTGTATTTTCTGTTTCTATGCGTTTGACTATTTTGTATACCTCATATAACTGGAATCATGTAGTATTTGTCCTATAAAGTTCTCTTTAAATATCATTTTCACTGTACCCTATGAACTATAAAGTGGAGTATTTAAAATATAGCTGTACGTTTAAATTTATATTATTTTTTGTTCAGTGGGTTATTCTGAAGTGTGTTTTGAAATTTCCAAATGTAAGTTTTGTAAACTCTGTCTTTCCATTACTATTTCTAGTTTAATTGTCTCGGGGCAAGGAAACTTTCTTCTTTGAAACTTGTCTTTTTAAAAAAACATTTATTTATTTATTTATCTTTTTATTTATTTTTAGATGCGTTGGGTCTTCATCGCTGCACGCAGGCTATCTCTAGTTGTGGCGAGCAGGGGCGACTTTTCACTGCTGAGCTGGGGCTTCTCATTTGCGGTGGCTTCTCGTTGCAGAGCATGAGCTCTTAGGCACGCGGGCTTCAGTAGTTGCAGCACTGGGGTTCAGTAGTTCCAGAATGCAGGCTCTAGGGCATGCAGGCTTCAGCAGTTGTGGCTCACGGGCTTAGCTGCTCCACTGTATGTGGGATCTTCCTGGACCAGGTATTGAACTAGTGTCCCCTGCATTGGCAGGTGGATTCTTAACCACTGTGCTACCAGGGAAGTCCCAAAGCTTGTCTTATGACTTAATGTGATGGTCAACTATTACAAATGTGGGATATATCTTACTAAGATAAGGTAGAGTATCCAGGCAGTGGGATATTTAGTTAATCTTGATAGCTTTGACTTTAAAGTGAAAAAGGAAATCCAGTTGTTTTATTTCTCGATAGATTTTTTTGATTTTTATTTAGAAGTCCAGAGAAAGAGGTAATTATATATATAATTTATTTTTAAAACAAATAAATGAAAGAGAGAAATATAAACAAAATCTGAGAGCATTTGCAAAGGGTAAGAATATGTTGATGGACTGTTGGAGCATGGAATCTAAGTTATATTAGGAGGAAAGGGATATCATGGTGGTAGGCAGGGAGAATGGCTTCTAGATATACAAGAGTGGGAACAATGAACTGGAAATATAGGAAGTATTGATTAAAGAACTTCGTGTTTAAGGTTTCAGAGTGGATGGATTTACTGTGATTTCAATATACACCGGGAACAAATGGGTTGAAGAAAAGCAATACTGGAGGTGAGATGGGCAGTTACTGAGGGAAGGGAAGGTGGATGGGTCACATGGGTGCATAAGACATCAAGAATAATTGTAAGAATTGGGGATGAGAGAAAGACAAGAAACAAGGAGATAAAATCATCTTTAAATGACAGGAACTGACTAAAATGCAGTATATACTGTTATGGACTGAATTGTATACCTCCCAAAATTCATATGTTGAAGCACTCACCCCTACTATAACTGTAGTTGAAGATAGGGCCTTTGAAGAGGCAATAAGGTTAAATGAGGTCATAAGGATGCAGCTCTAATCTGGTATGACTAGTGTCTTTATAAGTAGAGGAAGAAACACCAAGGATGCATACACATAGAGAAAAGGCCAGGTGAAGACACAGCAAGAAGGTGACCATGTGCTAGCCAAGGAAAGATAGCTCGGGAAATACTGAATCTGCAGACACCATGATCTTGAACTTCCAGCCTCCAGAACTGTGAGAGATAAATGTTTGTTATTAAGCCATCCAGTCTGTGGTATTTTGTTATGGCAGTCTTAGTAGACTAATACAATGGCAAAAACTAAGAGGCACGTCAGGGGATATAGCTAGGTGGCATGAGATTTAGGAGATTTTAGATCTTTAAAAAGGAAGGAAGGAAAAGGGGACATAAGAAGTAAATAGTAAACAATGAAAGAGTCAGTGTCACTTCTTTTTTGTGAGTGACTTGGAATGTAAGGGAAACCATCTTGACTTGAGAGAACTGCAGTTGAAGCTATGCCCATGAGGAAAGTGAGGTTTCAACTCACAGAATAGGAGGAGAAACCATGTAGAGAAGACAAGTATTCAGTGGACTGTGTTAATTACAAACGTGCTCCAGAGAGTACAATGAAAGAGGACCATGCCTCTATTGACACATCTTCCTTTGTGTCTTATATCTGCAATTCTCACACCCATCTCTGAACATCTGTAATAATTTCCTCTCTTAACCTTTAGTGAGTTTTACTTACACAGCTCTCCACATACTGTACTATCCATGTTTTCTACATTTTTCCAAGTAATAGTGATAGATTTCTATTGATCTCTATGGCTTTTTTCTTTTCCTCTCATTTTAATCTTTCATTATTTAGTTAATATTGATCTGTCATTGAATATGTGCAAACTTATGTCACCAGTTAAGATCTAAGAACACTGATTTATGATTTCAAAACATATTAAAAAATTACAGTAATCAAAATAGTGTAGCGCTGGCATAAAGACAGACACATAGACCAATGGAACAGAACAAAGAGCTGAGAAATACACCCACACATATATGATCAAATGATCTTTGATAAGTGTATCAAGACTACATAATGGGGAAAGGATAATCTCTTCAACAAATGGTGTTGGGAAAACTGGATATCCACATGTAAATAATGAAATTTGACCTTTATCTTACACCATCCACAAAAATAAATTCAAAATATATTAAAGACTTAAATATAAGAACTGAAACAATAAAATTCCTAGAAGAAAACACAGGGGAAAACTTCATACTATTGATCTTGGCAATGATTTCTTGGATATGACACCAAAAGCTCGATAACAAAAGCAAAAATAGACAAGTGGGACTACATGAAACCCAAAACCTTCTGCTTAGCAAAGGAAAGAAGTGACAGAGTGAAAAGGCAACCAGTGGAATGGAAGAAAATATTTTCAAACCATATATCTAATGAGGAGTTAATACCCCAAATACATAAGGAACTCCTAAACTTAATAGCAAAAAAAAGGGAAAAAAAACTGATTAATAATGTGGGCAGGTCTTCCCTGGTGGCGCAGTGGTTGAGAGTCCGCCTGCCGATGCAGGGGACATGGGTTCGTGCCCCGGGCCAGGAAGATCCCACATGCTACGGAGCGGCTGGGCCCGTGAGCCATGGCCGCTGGGCCTGCACGTCCGGAGCCTTGCTCTGCAACGGGAGAGGCCACAATAGTGAGAGGCCCGCGTACCG
>NW_020174578.1:418803-467402 GCF_003031525.2 Neophocaena asiaeorientalis asiaeorientalis | reverse complement strand
AAAAAAAAAAAAAAAAAAAAAAAAAAAAGTGGGCAAAGGACCTGAATAAACATTTTTCCAAAGAAGACATATAAATGGCCAACATGTATATGAACAGATGTTCAACACACTCAACAGCAGGTAAATACAAATAGAGAGATATCACCTCACAGCCATTAGAATGGCCATTATCAAAAAAAAAAAAAAAACCAAAAACAAGTGTTGGGGAAGATGTGGAGAAATTGGAGCCTTTGACACTCTTAGTGGTTAAGTGAAACAGTGCAGCTACTATGGAAAAATTTATGGAGGTTACTAAAAGAAATTAAATGTAGAATTACCATTTGATTAAGTGATCTCTCTTTGAATATCCAAAAGGATTGAAATCAGGATCTTTGAGAGATATTTGTACTCCCATGTACATTGTACCATTATTCATAAAAGCCAAGAGGTAAAGGCCTAAATGTCTATTCATGTATGAATGAATAAAGAAAATGTGGTATATATTGTACATACAATGGAATATTACTTAGCCTTACAAAGAAGGGAATCCTGTCATATGCTACAAAAATATGGATAACTTAACTGAGTGGAATATGCCAGTCACAGAAGGCCAAAAACTGCATGATTCCACCTATGTGAGTTATCAAAGTAGTGAAACTCATAGAAGCAGAAAGTAGAATGGTGGTTGCCAGGGGTTGGGTGTGGGGTGGGAATGGGGAGTTGCTGTTTAATGGATATAGAGTTTCAGTAATGCAATATGAAAAAGTTCTAGAGATCTGTGCAACAATCTGCGTCTAAAACAATACTGTACGGTATACTTAAAAAATTGTCAAGAGGCTAGATTTCATGTTACGCATTTTTTTTATTACACAGAGAATAACATCGAAGATTACTGAAAGAAAATAACATTATTATATTTTGCTTTTATTTTCATAGTACGGTGGATATTTTTAGGCATATACTAGGTACTACCTGGATACTAGAGTTCTTAGTTTGTAAAACACTTATCAATGCTACCATATTTTACTAAAGTAGACATAGATCCAGAGAAGTGAAGAGATCTACTCTAAGACCACAGTTAACTCTAAAATTCTAGGGTCTACCTCTAAGCTTTATACTTTTTCTACTGTACCGTCAGGTTCTGATTTTCTGAATTGCTTTAAATAAGGCAATCTAATCCTCCAACTGGTAAAAACGAAAGCATTCTGGTACCGTTTTCAGCATCAATTACTATCTTGAGGAATTGCAAAGAAAAATAGAAACTGTGATTATAGTCTTATGTAATAGTCTCAATGAGAAAAAAAACGACTTAAATTCAGAGAGAGTGATTTTATGAGTGTATTTGTAGGGGTTGGTAGAAGGAATATGAATATAGAAAATTAAAACATGTAAATGAATTATAAAGATATCTTTCTTTGGTTTCCTTAGGATAGGGAAAGCATAAAAACCATTCAAGTGAAACATTATGAAAAATTTCTCATTTTACAGTTGCAGATCACTAAAACTTATTCAGATGGGAGATTGTGTTAGATAACAAAGATGACTTCTGTTTTCAAGAAAGATGATCAATAGAGAGAAAAACCACCTTTTGATGTTGATTATATTCAGTACTGATTGGCAGTAGTGAGGGTATCATTTGATATGTCATTGATTTTCCTTTATGTCTTAGAAGAAAGACTCAGTGGTTTCAAATCCTTCTCTCATATTTTCACAAAAACATCCACAAATTCGGCTAAGGAGTGGGAAATGTTTCAGGAAGGAAGAAAACCTTCAGGCAAACCTTTTATTTCTTTATTTTTAATTTTTAATATTTTTCACTTTATTGGAGTATAATTGCTTTACAGTGTTGTGTTAGTTTCTGCTGTACAACAAAGTGAATCAGCTATATGTATACATATATCTCCATATCCACTCCCTCTTTTTTTTTTTTTTTTTGCGGTACGCGGGCCTCTCACCATTGTGGCCCCTCCCATTGCGAAGCACAGGCTCCGGACGCGACGGCTCAGCGGCCCTGGCTCACAGACCCAGCCGCTCCGCGGCATATGGGATCCTCCCGTAACGGGGCACGAAACCGTGTCCCCTGCATCGGCAGGCGGACTCTCAACCACTGCGCCACCAGGGAAGCCCTCCCCTCCTTCTTAAGCTTCCCTCCCAACCTCCCTATCCCACCGCTCTAGGTCATAACAAATCATCGAGCTGATCTCCCTGTGCTATGCAGCAGCTTCCCACTAGCTATCTATTTTACATTTGGTAGTGTATATATGTCAGGGCTACTCTCTCACTTTGCCCCAGCTTCCCCTCCCCCGCTGTGTCCTCAAGTCCGTTCTCTACATCTGCATCTTTATTCCTGCCCTGCCACTAGGTTCATCAGTACCCTTTTATTAGATTCGATATATGTGCATTAGCATCCGGTATTTGTTTTTCTATTTCTGCCTTATTTTCCTCTGTATGACAGTCCTTAGGTCAATCCACCTCACTACAGATAAGTCAGTTTCATTTCTTTTTATGGCTGAGTAATATTCCACTGTATATATGTGCCACATCTTCTTAATCCATTCATCTGTCGATGGACACTTAGGTTGCTTCCATGTCCTGGCTATTGTAAATAGTGCTGCAATGAACATTGTGGTACATGACTCTTTTCGAATTATGGTTTTCTCAGGGTATAGACCCAGTAGTGGGATTGCTGGGTCATATGGTAGTTCTATTTTTAGTATTTTAAGGAATCTCCATACTGTTCTCCATATTGGCTGTATCAATTTACATTCCCACCAATAGTACATGAGGGTTCCCTTTTCTCCATATCCTCTCCAGCATTTATTGTTTGTAGATTTTTTGATGATGGCCATTCTGACTGGTGTGAGGTGATACCTCACTGTAGTTGTGATTTGCATTTCTCTAATGATTAGTGATATTGAGCATCCTTTCAAGTGTTTGTTGGCAATCTGTATATCTTCTTTGGAGAAATGTCTAATTAGGTCTTCTGCTCATTTTTGGATTGGGTTGTTTGCTTTTTGGTATTGAGCTGCCTGAGCTGCTTGTAAATTATGGGAGTTAATCCTTTGTCAGTTGCTTTGTTTGCAAATATTTTCTCCCATTCTGAGGGCTGTCTTTTTGTCTTATATATGGTTTCCTTTGCTGTGCACAGGCATTTAAGCTTCATTAGGTCCCATTTGTTTATTTTTATTTCCATTTCTCTAGGAGATGGGTCAAAAAGGATCTTGTTGTGCTTTATGTCATAGAGTGTCCTGACTATGTTTTCCTCTAAGAGTTTTGTAGTGTCTGGCCTTACATTTAGGTTTTTAATCCACTTTGAGTTTATTTTTCTGTATGGTGTTAGGGAGTGTTCTAATTTCATTCTTTTACATGTAGCTGTCCAGTTTTCCCAGCACCACTTATTGAAGAGGCTACCATTTCTCCATTGGATATTCTTGCCTCCTTTATCAAAGATAAGATGACCATACGTGCATGGGTTTTTCTCTGGGCTTTCTATCCTGTTCCTTTGATCTATATTACTGTTTTTGTGCTTGTACCATACTGCCTTGATTGCTGTAGCTTTTTAGTATATTCTGAAGTCTGGAAGCCTGATTCCTCCAGAACCATTATTCTTTCTCAAGATTGTTTAGGCTATTTGGGGTCTTTTGTGTTTTCATAAAAATTGTGAATTTTTTTGTTCTAGTTCTGTGAAACATGCCATTGATAGTTTGATAGGGATTGCATTGAATCTGTAGATTTCTTTGGATAGTGTATTCATTTTCACAATGTTGATTCTTCATATCCAAGAACATAGTATATTGCTCCATCTGTTTGTATCATCTTTAATTTCTTTCATCAGTGTCTTATAGTTTTCTGCATACAGGTCTTTTGTCTCCTTAGGTAGGTTTATTCTTAGGCATTTTATTCGTTTTGTTGCATTGGTAAATGGGAGTGTTTCCTTAATTTCTCTTTCAGACTTTTCTTCATTAGTGTATAGGAATGAAAGAGATTTCTGTACATTAATTTTTGTATCCTGCTCCTCTACCAAATTCATTGATTAGCCCTAGTAGTTTTCTGGTAGCACCTTTAGGGTTCTTTATGTATAGTATCATGTCATCTGCAAACAGTGACAGTTTTACTTCTTTTCTGATTTGGATTCTTTTTTTTCTTTTTCATCTTTGATTGCTGTGGCTAAAACTTCCAAAACTATGTTGAATAATAGTGGTGAGATTGGGCAGCCTTCTCCTGTTCCTGATTTTAGAGGAAACGTTTTCAGTTTGTCACCATTGAGAACAATGTTGGCTGTGGGTTTGTCATATATGGCTTTTATTTTACTGAGGTGGGTTCCCTCTATGCCTACTTTCTGGAGAATTTTTATCATAAATGGGTGTTGCATTCTGTCAAAAGCATTTTCGGCATCTATTGAGATGATCATATGGTTTTTATCCTTCAAGTTGTTAATATGGTGTATCATATTGATTGATTTGCATATATTAAAGAATCCTTGCATTTCTGGGATAAACCTCACTTGATCATGGTGTATGATCCTTTTGATGTGCTGTTGGATTCTGTTTGCTAGTATTTTGAGGATTTTTGCATCTATGTTCATCAGAGATATTGGCCTGTAGTTTTCTTTTCTTGTGACATCTTTGTCTGGTTTTGGTATCAAGGTGATGGTGGCCTCGTAGAATGAGTTTGGGAGTGTTCATCCCTCTGCTATATTTTGGATGAGTTTGAGAAGGATGGGTGTTAGCTCGTCTCTAAATGTTTGATAGAATTTGCCTGTGAAGTCATCTGGCTCTGGGCTTTTGTTTGTTGGAAGATTTTTAATCACAGTGTCAATTTCAGTGCTTGGGATTGGTCTGTTCATATTTTAACTTTCTTCCTGGTTCAGTCTTGGAAGGTTGTGCTTTTCTAAGAATTTGTTCATTTCTTCCATCTCTTGTAGACAGCATATGTATGGTTCTTGTTTTTGTGTTCATTCACCCAGTCTATGGTTGAAGCATTTAATCCATTTGTATTTAAGGTAATTATTGATATGAATGTTCCTATTACCATTTTGTTAATTGTTTTGGGTTTGTTTTTGTAGGTCTTTTCCTTCTCTTGTGTTTCCTGCCTAGAGAAGTTTCTTTAGCATTTGTTGTAAAGCTGGTTTGGTGGCGCTGAGTTCTCTTAGATTTTGCTTATCTGTAAAGATTTTAATTTCTCCATCGAATCTGAATGAGATCCTTGCTGGATAGAGGAATCTTGGTTGTAGGTTTTTCCATTTCATCACTTTAAATATGTCCTCCCACTCCCTTCTGGTTTGCAAAGTTTGCTGAAAAGTCAGCTGTTAACCTTTTGGGGATTCCCTTATATGTTATGTGTTGCTTTTCTCTTGCTGCTTTTAATATTTTTTTTGTATTCAATTTTTGATAGTTTGTTTCCTTCATTTCTTTTTTCATTTATTTCTGATCTTATCTTTATGTTTTCTTTCCTTCTGCTAACTTTGGGTGTTATCTGTTCTTCTTTCTCTGATTGCTTTAGGTGTAAGCTTAGGTTGTTTATTTGAGGTTTTTCTTGTTTCTAAGGTAGGATTGTATTGCTATAAACTTCCCTCTTAGAACTGCTTTTGCTGCATCCCATAGGTTTCGGGTCATCATGTTTTCATTGTCATTTGTTTCTAGGTATGTTTTGATTTCCTCTTTGAGTTCTTCAGTGATCTCTTGGCGATTTAGTAGCGTATTGTTTAGCATCCATGTGTTTGTATTTTTTACAGTTTGTTTCCTGTATTTGATATCTAGTCTCATAGCGTTGTGATCAGAAAGGATAATTGATATGATTCCAATTTTCTTAAATTTACCAAGGGTTGATTTGTGACCCAAGATATGGTCTATCCTGGAGAATGTTTGGTGAGCACTTGAGAAGAGAGTGTAATCTGCTGTTTTTGGATGGAATGTCCTATAAATATCAATTAAGTCTATCTTATTTAGTGTGTAATTTAAAGCTTGTGTTTCCTTATTTATTTTCATTTTGGATGATCTGTCCATTGGTGAAAGTGGGGTGTTAAAGTCCCCTACTAGGATTGTGTTACTGTCGATTTCCCTTTTTATGGCTGTTAGTATTTGTCTTATGTATTGAGGTGCTCCTATGTTGGGTGCATAAATATTTACAATTGTTATATCTTCTTCTTGGATTGATCCCTGATCATTATGTAGTGTCCTTCTTTGCCTCTTGTAATAGTCTTTCTTTTAAAGTCATTTTGTCTGATATGGGAATTGCTACTCCAGCTTTCTTTTGATTTCCATTTGCATGGAATATCTTTTTCTAACCCCTCACTTTCAGTCTGTTTGTGTCCCTAGGTCTGAAGTGGGTCTCTTGTAGACAGCATATGTATGGTTCTTGTTTTTGTGTTCATTCACCCAGTCTATGGTTGAAGCATTTAATCCATTTGTATTTAAGGTAATTATTGATATGAATGTTCCTATTACCATTTTGTTAATTGTTTTGGGTTTGTTTTTGTAGGTCTTTTCCTTCTCTTGTGTTTCCTGCCTAGAGAAGTTTCTTTAGCATTTGTTGTAAAGCTGGTTTGGTGGCGCTGAGTTCTCTTAGATTTTGCTTATCTGTAAAGATTTTAATTTCTCCATCGAATCTGAATGAGATCCTTGCTGGATAGAGGAATCTTGGTTGTAGGTTTTTCCATTTCATCACTTTAAATATGTCCTCCCACTCCCTTCTGGTTTGCAAAGTTTGCTGAAAAGTCAGCTGTTAACCTTTTGGGGATTCCCTTATATGTTATGTGTTGCTTTTCTCTTGCTGCTTTTAATATTTTTTTTGTATTCAATTTTTGATAGTTTGATTAATATGTGTCTTGGCGTGCTTCTTTTTGGGTTTATCCTGTATGGTACTTTCTGTGTTTCCTGGACTTGATTGACTATTTCCATTCCCATGTTAGGGAGGTTTCTGCCTATAATCTCTTCAAATATTTTCTTAGACCCTTTCTTTTTCTCTTCTTCTTCTGGGACCTCTATAATTCGAATGTTAGTGCATTTAATATTGTCCCAGAAGTCTCTGAGACTGTCCTCAATTCTTTTCATTCTTTTTTCTTTATTCTGCTCCCTGGCAGTTATTTCTACCATTTGATCTTCCAGCTCACTTATCTGATCGTCTGCCTCAGTTATTCTCTTATTGATTCCTTCTAGAGTTTTTTTTTTTTGCCATACGCGGACCTCTCACTGTTGTGGCCTCTCCTGTTGTGGAGCACAGGCTCCAGGTGTGCAGGCTCAGTGGCCATGGCTCACGGGCCTAGCCGCTCTGTGGCATGTGGCATTTAGTCCTTCTAGATCCTTGTTAAATGTTTCTTGTATTTTCTACATTCTGTTTTCGAGATTTTGGATTCTCTTTACTATCATTACTCTGAATTCTTTCTCAGGTAGATTGCTTGTTTCGTCTTCATTTATTTGGTGTTGTAGGTTTTAACCTTGCTTCTCCATCTTTAATGTATTTTTTGTCACTTCATATTTTTTTTTTTGATGGGTGGTTCTGTATTCCTGTCTTTCTGGTTGTTTTGCCTGAGACCTCCAGCACTGGAATTTGCAGGTAGTTGGATAGAGCTGGGTCTTGGTGCTGTGATGAGGACCTCTGGGTGGCCTCACTCTGATTAATATTCCCTGGGGTCTGAGTTTCTCTGTTAGTCTAGTGGTTTGGAGTTGGAGCTCCCATCACAGGAGCTTGGACCTGACTTCCAGCCTGGGAACCAAGATCCTGCGAGCTTTGTGGTGCAGTTAAAAAATTAAAAAATGAAGAAAGAAAGAAAAAAAGTAGCTGTACAATATCAAAGAATAGAAAATAAAATAAAATTAGAAAGATAAAAAATATATTAGGAAAAAGAAAACTATAATTGAAACAACTGCAACAAGGTAAAATAAAACCACAACAGAGAAAAGAAAACAAAACAAAAAATGGCTGGGGGGAACAAGTCAAAAGGAGAGATCACTAACAAAGTATAAAGAATAAAATAAAATTAGAGAAATAAAAGATTAGGAAAAATAAAAATGTAAAAGAATCAACAACAATGAGTCAACAAGGTAAAACAGAACTGCAATCTAAAAGAGGAAAAAAGAAAAGAAAAATAAATGAGGATGGGGCTTCTGCTTAGAACCTGCCCAGAAGGGGAGAGGCAGCACGTGGAAAGGAGGGCCTTTGGAGTGTGGGCTTCCAGAGTTTGGAGGTAGGGCCCTGAGTGAGGGTGTATGGGTGGGGTTTAGGCCCAGCTCATTGGACGGGGTCTCCGAGTGTAGATGTAGGGCCCTGGGTTGGGGTGTAGGGGTGGGGCTTGGGCTCTGTGTGCCAGAAGGGTGGCTCCAAGTGCAGAGGATTAGTCCCAGGAGCCCAACAGGCTTCCTGGTGCTTAAGTGGAGAGGGCCCCATTCCCTTCCATTCCCTCATGCCCCTCCCCCACTGTCTCCCCCAGGGTCTTCCCTGTCACCCCTGGACCCCTAACCGTGGGTGGGTCCTGCTGGGTGTAGGAATTCCTCCCCTCCCCCAACCACCCCTCAGGGGCGTCAGTCCCTTCCTGCCTCCACTTCTCCTCCCCCTTCACTTCCCCCATGCCCCACGTCTTACCTGGTCACTGGGGGTTCCTCCCGTCCCCTTAGGTGTCTGTGGCCTCACACTGGTGCCTGGTAGGTGCCCTAGTTGTGAGGAGAAGTGAATTCTGCATCCTCCTAGTACGCCATCTTGACTCCGCCCCTCCCATAGTTTTGGGGTCATCATGGTTTCATTGTCATTTGCTTCTAGGTATTTTCTGATTTCTTCTTTGATTTCTTCAGTGATCTCTTGGTTGTTTTGTTTTTTTGTTTTTGTTTGCGGTACGTGGGCCTCTCACTGTTGTGGCCTCTTCCGATGCGGAGCACAGTCTCCGGACGTGCAGGCCAAGCGGCCGTGGCTCACAGGCCCAGCCGCTCCCCGGCATGTGGGATCCTCCCGGACCGGGGCACGAACCCTTGTCCCCTGCATAGCCAGGCGGACTCTCAACCACTGCGCCACCAGGGAGGCCCATCTTGGTTGTTTAGTAGCATATTGTTTAGCATCCATGTGTTTGTATTTTTTACAGTTTTTTTCCTGAAATTCATATCTAGTTTCATAGTGTTGTGGTTAGAAAAGATGCTTGATATGATTTCAGTTTTCTTAAATTTACGGAGGCTTGATTTGTGACCCAAGATGTGATCTATCCTGGAGAATATTCCATGTGCACTTGAGAAGAATGTGTATTCTGTTGTTTTTGGATGGAATGTCCTATAAATATTGACTAAGTTCATCTGGTCTAATGTGTCATTTAAAGCTTGTGTTTCCTTATTTATTTTCTGTTTGGGTGATCTGTCCATTGGGTAAGCGGGGTGTTAAAGTCCCCTACTATTATTGTGTTACTGTCAATTTCCCCTTTTATGGCTGTTAGTATTTGCCTTATGTATTGAGGTGCTCCTAGGTTGGGTACATAGATATTTACAATTGTTGTATCTTCTTCTTGGATTGATCCCTTGATCCTTATGTACTGTCTTTCCTTGTCTCTTGTAATAGTCTTTATTTTAAAGTCTATTTTGTCTGATATGAGTATTGCTACTCCAGCTTTCTTTTGATATCCATTTGCATGGATTATCTTTTTCTATCCCCTCACTTTCAGTCTGTATGTATCCCTATCTGTATGTATCCCTAAGTCTGATGTGGGTCTCTTGTAAACAACATATATATGGGTCTTGTTTTTGTATTCGTTCAGCCAGTCTGTGTCTTTTGGTTGGAGCATTTAATCCATTTACATTTAGGGTAATTATTGATATGTATGTTTCTGTTACCATTTTCTTCATTGTTTTGGGTTTGTTTTCGTAGGTCTTTTCCTTCTCTTGTGTTTCCTGCATAGAGAAATTCCTTTAGCATTTGTTGTATAGCTGGTTTGGTGCTGCTGAATTCTCTTAACTTTTGCTTATCTGTGAAACTTTTGATTTCTCTATCGAATCTGAATGAGATCCTTGCTGGGTAAGGCAAACCTTTTAGATTGATTTATTTCTCATATACAAGAACAGTAAATCTTATGAGACTTACACCTACAGTCCTTTTTGTATTAAAACATTTCCTTTTTTAAGGCTGAATGATATCCCACTGTATACACCACCATTTGTGACAACATGGATGACCCTGGGGGACATTATGCTCAGTGAAGTAAGCCAGAAACAGAAAGGGAAATACTGAATGACCTTACTTGTAGGTGGAATCTAAAAACGTCAAATTCATAGAAGCAGAGAGTAGAATGATGGTCACCAGAGGTGGGGAGGTGGAGGAAACAGGTAGGTTTTGGTAAAAGGGTACAAAGTGGCAGTTATATAGGGTGAATAGTTTTAGAGAGCTAATCTGCAGAATGATAACTGTAGCTCATAATACTGTATTGTGTATTAAAAATTCGAGAAGAGAGTAGATTGCAGGTGCTCTCCTCACCACACATGATAGTGACTATATAAGGAGATGGATATGTTATTTAGCTTGACTGTAGTAATCATTTCACTATGTATGGGTATATCAAAATATCATACTGTATACCTTAAAAGTTATATTAAAAATAAGTGAATAATGGGGAAAAGTCTCTTTATTGCATTCATATTGAAGGAGAGCCCATGCTGTTCTGAATATCATAGGCCATGACTAAGCCTTGACTACCTATGGAGGGACAGAACTGAGGAGAGCGGCAATGTTTTTCTGATACTACTTCTCTGTTCACTTCTGTTCATAGAGCAGAGTGAAACCAAGTGTCTGGGAGAACAGCATTTCTAGACTCTGTACCAGCTGCCTGAAATGTTATCCTCAATAATACTCCGATAAGAGTCTCTTTGGCATCATGTAGCTGCTGTGCTCCCAGTAATCTGGGCTTCCTGCAGCATTAGCTTTGCGTAAATAAACAGGTTAGCATTGGCATCTGAGGCACAGAATATCCCTGAACATAAGAGCAGTCAGCAAGTCATGTTACTTAGTAAATAAGTAGCATGTAATGATGGAAAGTTTATGGTTACTGCCACAGAATTAAACGAAGAAGTAGAGAATAAAAATATCAGGATTCGCTGAAATATATAGATGTGTATTTATACGTACATCTATATTAATCTATATCAGTATCTTCATATATTTAGGAGATAAGAAAGAAGAAAAATAGTTTTTTTCTTTTCCTCTTAATGACAAGGAAGTGGCCCAGATGTGTGCATTCATCTCTGATTTGAATGAAAGATGTGAATGTATTTTCAGGGATAGAGCATATTTTATCTCAAAGAGCATTGCCTTATTATTCATACATTTATACTAGAGAAGATAAATCAAACTTCTACTTAAAATTCAGCATATGTGGTAGAAATTATAGAATTGATGATCAGCAGAATTTTTGGCAGATTGTAAATTTTTCACTTGAATTGGTACATGCTATTTCTTGTCATTATAGCCACCTCCTCTTCTCCTCCATTTTTTTTTAAACAGGAAAAAGATCTGTGGGGATATAGCTGGGAGAGTAATTCAGAAAGCATGTCGACTGGGCAGACTTTCTCTGTTATGAGCACATCTTCTATAAGGTCACATCACAGAACAGAGGCCAAAGTCCCAAAGCGAGAGTTTCTGTGACCAAGAATATGAATATCTTTGGAAGGCCTGTTTGTCTAAAAATATTATTTTTCATTTATTGATAGTTCACATGTCATCACTGACAATTTTAGCAGTGGTCCAAATGATGAAAAAAGTGCATTGCTTTTGCTATCGACACAGAGCTAAGCACATGACAGATATTCAATATAAAGTTGAATGAGAAATATTCTTACGAGAAAATACTTTTAGTGTGATAATTATATAAAAATCAAACCACATAAATTGTGTTTAAAACAAACAAACAAAAGCAAAACCAACTACAGTTCGTAACCTTCCTGCATCTAGGAGTACCAATGGTATACTTCTCTCCAACAAGATGTAAGTGGAAGATGTTTGAGTGGAGTTTGCAGGAAAATTGTGCTTTCTAGTGAAAGGTGCAAATATGACCCATACTGTGTCTTTAGCCCTTCCTCCCAGCTTGAAGACCTGTGGTGCCGGAGCTAAGCCATCATCTCGTGACTATGAAGAAAAAGCTGAATAATTGCAGAGTAGTCAGTCCTGCCATTCTTGAGCTGCTGAACCAAAGAGAGAGGTCCCCTGACTTCAGACAGTCTGAAATGTGAGAAAAGTAAACCGTGTATTTTAATGCCACTATTAGGTTTTACCTTGCTTATAGTTGAATGCATTTCTGATTGATAGAGTGACATATGGAGTGAACAAAAGTTGCCAGTTCAATGGGACACACCGAAAATGTAATAAAGAGGGAAGAGATTTTGGATAAAGCAGTGTCTTGGAAAGACCAGAAAGGATAGAACTAAATAACAGTTTTGTTTTGTTTTGTTTCTTTAAGAAAAGAATGAACGAAAAGGATAATGGAATAGACATCTCTGGCCTTCAGGTTTTTTGCCTTCAGATTCATCAATGGTGAAATGAAAAGGATGCAGGCTAAATGACCTTTAAAATTCCCTTTATTTCTATAACTTTGTGATTATAATAATAGCTCTATTCTTTCTCTGAGTCTGGAAGTTGTATAAATGTAGGGGCATTGATTCTTGGATGTGAAGAAGAAAGTGTATGTGGCCTCAGTTTTCTCCATAAAATCAATGAAGGTTGAACAGAGGAACTGCTGAGGGCTGGTGAAGGTCAGGTTTGAAGTTGTACATGAATTATTCATGTGCTAAGACTGTAGTGTTCCAGTCTTCCTCCAAAAGTGCTCTTCAAGGAAGATCAGAAGTAGAGAGGTAAACTGCATAGGGGCTTCTTTGACAGATGTGGGTGTAAAAAAATCAAAGTGAGGATAGAAGGATATGTGTACAACAAAAATGAATGAAAATATCAGAATTATCTATGAGTAATGTCCCGGTTTAAAAAAAGAAAATTATTTGACACGAGAACATCAGAAGTCAGAAAAGTTTATTATTATATATTTTACAGTTCTTTTTAAGCGTTAAGATGAATGAGGAAAGGGAGGTAACATAGTGTTTACAGATTTCTTTTATTTACTTAACACAAGTATATACAGTGCTTAACAAAAGCCCATTGATGTTCACAAGAAGAATGTAAATGAAATCAATTCTGGGTTTACTTCTCTTTTCTCCACTAAAGAAAGTGATTTTCGAAAAAAGAGTTTAAATGCTACATCACCAAAAATTCATCAAATATCAGGATGACACAGAATATACTGACTGTTTAATCACTTTTAATTACTCCCTTTTCTAACTTCAGGTCCATTGTATAGGAGGAGTCCGAGATTTTAAAGATGTGTTCTCAGACACTTGAAATCTGACAGATTATGGTAAATGGAAGTGTTTTTTTAATACTGAAAGTAATTGAATGTTCTAATTTGTAAAATGACAAACTCAAGTTGGAAATCTTATCAAAATTATCAAACTCAATTTGGAAAATGCAAATTAGGAAAACTTGAGATCAATACCCACCAAAATTACACAGTAGATTATCCTATAAATGAAGTGAAAGCAGATGGAAAATGAAGAAGTGAAGATGAGGAGCCATGATGTGCTCACTAAGAACAAGTAATGTCCAACTAACCTGCTATCTTTTACTGATACAAATTCTACTGGATCGATGAACCACTGGGGAAGTGGTATCATGCAAGATGCCCAAATTCTACTGGATTGGTAAATTAGCCTTAATCCAAAAAGGTTTATTGAGGGTATACTCTGTGAGAACACAGTGCTAGTTTTGGGTAATAACTAATATCACCAATTCTGCCTTTAACATTGTACTATACTCTAATGATAACTACTTACAGAAAGCACTAAATAGTGTGAGTTACTGCTGATGAAGTAATATGGTACTATAAGTAATAGAAGATTACCTTTGTGATTATGGAGCGATTATGGAAGGCTGTAATGTGATCGGTAGTATACAGAACTGAGTTCTGGAGAAAAGGACCTACTACCATCTATTACTACTACTATTACTACCACCATCTACTGCTGTTCTTTGAATTATGGGCACTGAGCTCTTGTCCCCAGCCCATAAATGCCATGTCTGAAGGCCTCACAGGTGTGCTGTCAGGTGATGAATCCACCTTTGCTCTTCAGGTGCTGTGAGGTGAATGTCAGTCCTGGTACCTGCTGTGGCCTCTGGAAGAGGCTAAGGAAAGCCCACTTGGGTAAGTGGTTAGTCATCTTCGAAGACTAGGATGCCTACAGTGACCTGAGGAACAAGAGACCTTGGGGGAAGATCCCACCCAGAATAGAATTCCTTGCTTTTTATTAATATTATGGCTTTGAAGGGAGTTTTCAGTATAGGGCAAGGTCTACTACAGAGAAAGCTGAACTCCTGATGAAGTTATAATTTGAAAACTCTGACAGGTGATTCTGAAAAAAATAAGCTCCTTATTTAAAGGGTATCATATATAACTTTATTCAAATGGGCCAAAGAGATGGACCAATTCCCCTCTGACTGGAAAGCTCAACTCAAGACAGCCTAAGTTGCTAGAATGCTCCATGTCTTGGTTCAGTTGAAGCCACAGTGGTGTCTAAAGGACATGGCCCATGGAACTGTACCCCTTGGCCTATCTCAGCAGGAAGATAGTTTCAAGAAAGTTGACAGCACCACTGGTGAGTCTCCCTAGGAAGGGCCCCTTTTGGAAGGCTACCTGGTTAAGGGGTCAAGTTTGATTTTTATGTGGAGAAAGCAAGCATGGTTATGTTGACGGTATCATCAAACCTAGCTATATTGAAAAAATACTGGGACCCTAGGACTCTGTCTGAAATCACCTAGGGATGGGTACAATCAGACTGACAACTTAGCACAAGATAATACTGGGAATAGTGCAGGTGATTCAGAGGATAGGAAGAAAAGGATCAAGGGGTGGGAGAAGACGGTGGCAATTGGGTGACTCTGGAGTCCTTGTTGAACTGATCTCCCTAAGTATGGATTGGCTTATATGGTTAGCTTCAAAAAGACCTTCTTCATCTGTGGGTAAGCCACAGTTTAAACCGATGGAGATGGAATGTGGGGTTATAGACTAACATTCTTTGGTGTGTTTCTCACAGGTTGTAGCTTCCTTAGTTCAGCACTATGCTGTACTCATAAATTCAGACTCCAAAACTTTTTGAAGGTGTCATGTCATATCTTTAGGAGAAAATTTGATCCTTTTTTTCTATGTAGAGTAGGTGAAGTCTGATAAAGTTCCTTGTTGTCTTCCTTTGTGAACACACACACACACACACACACACACACACATACATATTCCTAGTCTATCCTTTCCCTGAGAGGGTAGCCTTTGGAAAATGCCTGCTTTCCGCAGAAGTGTTAGGTCAAATGCCTTGCTTATGTAGGGGTATTCAAGCCATTTCATTGATGAAATTATCAAACATCCCAAGGTTGCAAAAGCTGTCATTGCCTCACTTACCATTCTCATTTTCATTTTCCTCTTTTCTAGCTTTGGAGGATGTCTCTTATTTTCTTGTAATGCATTTATTAGATTTGCAATATTTATTTACTTTTCGCAGTTTTGTATTGAAAAGACTTTTTTTTTTCAGACTAACTATTCTGACATACTGCTGAAAATGGCAGCCTCAAGTATATTACATAAAATAGTTTTACTGAAGTGTAATATACATGTTATGTACGTGTGGAAAAGTGTGCATGTCGAAAGTGTACTAGTGAATGAAGAGGCAGGAAATGAACTTAACCATGTGACATTACCCAGGTCACTAAACGGAACGTTACCAACCTCCCTCTACCTGAGATCACTAGAAAACTGATTTCTAATGCTGTAGATGACTTTTGCATGATTTTGAATATAACTGTATTGTATGAATTATTCTGTGCTTGGATTTTTTGTCCAATACTAAGTTTATAAGAATTATTCATTCTGTTCCATGTGGCTGTGTTCACTAATTTACATTGATGTTGTTTCTATTGAATGAATATATTTATTCACAATACTTTTATCTATTTTACCGTTAATGGGCATTTGAGTTGATTAGAGTTTTTAGTCATTAAAATAATGCTGCTGTGAACATTGTTTACATGACATTTGGATGCATATGTGAGCTTATTTCTGTTAGGAATTGCCTAAAAAGAAATTTAAAAATACTGGGTCATAACGTATGCACCTTTCGGTGTTAGTAGGTAATGCCAAACATTTTTCCTAACTGTTTATATAAATTCACAGCGTGATCCACAATAAAAGAGTTCCTTTGATTTCATGTTTGCCAGCACTTAGTGATTCAATTAAAATATTTTTTAGCTAACTTGTTGGGTGTGTGTTGGTATTATACTATGTTTATAATTTGCATTTCCCTGATGACAAGAAATTGAACAATTTTCATTACTTTATTGGACGTTTAAATATTATTTTTTGTGAATTTCTAATTTAAGTGGTTTGTCCAATTTTTATTAAGTTGTTTTTCTTTTACTTGTTGATTTGTATATACGTGGGTAGGAGCTTTTGTTCTAATCAGTCGTTATTTTTTACTTATATTTGATGACTTTTTATAAGCATACATTATTATTAATACAGTCTGCTTTATCAAACTTTATAGTTAGTGCTTTTTGGTTTAAGGACTTGCCCTATTCCTATGGCATGATAATATCTTATCATTTAGATTCTAAAAGTTTTATTTTACCTTTTGTGATCAAATATAAAATTGATCTGATATTAATTTCTACATATGTAAGTTTGCTTTAGTAGTTTGATAAAATCTTATTTTTGTTTTTGACATGAACTGATGTTGATATTTATCAAATGCTTTTTCTGCTCCTACTGGGATGGTTGTATTTCTTCTCCTTTATTCTTATAATGTAGCAAATTACATCGAGTTTTTAAAATATTAAAACACCATTGTATTCTTGGAGTAAATCCAACCTTGGTTATAATGTACATTCTTATATTGGTGGATTTGATCTGCCAGTATTTTGTTTAACATTTTTGTCTATGTTCATATCAATTTTTGTATACAGATTCTGCTGAATTTTTAAATAAATTGAGAAGTAGTGTCTCCTTTTTTTTTCTTGGAAGAGAGTTTGTGCAGGAGTTGAACTACTTCTTCCTAAATGTTAGTAGAATTCATTGACTAAATCATTTTGGACTAGAGTTTTCTTTGTAGAAATTTTATAGTTATGAAATCAATGTGTTAAATAGATATAGAACTGTTCCGATTTTTTATTTATTTTCGAACTAGTGTTTGTAAATTTTGTTTTCTTGGAATTTTCTTATTTTATTTAAAATTTCAAAAATTTTGGAATATATTTGATACTGTAACAGCCTCTAATTATTTTCTAATATCTGTAGACGCTGTGGTGATATTTATATCCCTAATTTTTGTTGCTTTCTTTTCTCTTTCAAGTCTTGCCAGAAGTTTATCAATTTTTAAATTCTTTTTAAAATACCAAATTTGTTTTTATTGATAGACTCTATTGTAACTTTTTTTAGGTTTCCTTTATTTTTTAAAAAATTTAAAAACAATTTTTATTGGAGTATAGTTGATTTACAATGTTGTGTTTGTTTCAGGTGTACAGCAAAGTGAATCTGTTATACATATACATATATCCACTCTGTTTTAGATTCTTTTCCCATATAGGTCATTACAGAGTACTGAGTAGAGTTCCCTGTGCTAAACAGTAGGTCCTTATTAGTTATCTATTTCTATTGTAACATTTTTAATGATTTCACTGATGCTTTCTCTTTATTATTTTCTTCTTTCTTTGGAGGGAGTTTAACTTACTGTACATTTTAAATTTCTTGAGATGGATGATTGACGTTTTTGCTCATCTATTGCCATATAACAGATTACTCCAAAACTTGGTGGTTTGAAAGAAGCCTATTGTTATTTCTTATTGGTCTGTCAGTTCACAGGGCTTAGCTGGGATCTTTTGTGCCACTACAGATAGCATCTGGGGCAGGAGTCATCTGAAGGCTTGTCTGGGAAGGTCACTTAAGATATCTTCTTGACTCACATGGCTCATGACTCATTTTTGGGATGATCGGGGCAGCTGGGGCTGGTTGAACATCACCCTCTCTCCACACTGTCTCTTCATTGTAGATAGCCTGGGCTTGCTCACAGCATTGTGGTCTCAAGAGAGTTGAACTTTCTACATAGTGGCTGGCTTGCCTCAGAGTGAGCAAGCTAAAAGAGCTAGATGGTAGAGTCCTAAGAGAGCATGTAGAAGCAGTCTGAGAGAGCAAAGTATAAGCTATAAGACTTTCCATGACCTGAGCTTAGAAATTAGGCAAATTCAATTCTGCTGCAATCTGCCGGTGAAAAGTGAGTCAAAGGGTGGGTCTAAATTCAGGGGCGGGGACCATACAAGGATGTGAATATCAGGTGGCATTTGTTTCTTTGTGGAGCCATCTCTGGATTAAGGCTAACACACTTTGTTTAGTACGTTTTCTAATATGTTTATTAAAAGACATAATTTCTTTATAAGCACAGCCTTTTCTGCATTCTTCACGTTTGATATATTGAATTTGCATAAGCATTCAGTTAAAAATACTTTCTAATTTCCATTGTGGTTTCTGCTGTAATTCACAAGTTATTTAGAAATGTGCTTGTTAGCTTCTAAATATGGAGAGATTCTACAGTCACTTATGTTTTGTTGATTTCTCTGTGATCAGAGGACACAGTCTATATAAATTCTCTGTTTAATATCCCAGAATTTGTTGATTGTGATCAATACTCATGGGTATTTGAAAAGAATGTGTTTTTGGCAACTTATAAATGGATTGCTATATATAATTTAGTTGAATTTCGTCAATCATGCTATTCAAATCTTTATATCCCTATGGAAATTTTGTTTCATTAAAAGGTATCCCGATATGACGGTTGATTTAATCATTTTCCTCTTACTTATATTAATTTTTGGTTTATATTTTCTGATCTTAATAGGTAATACAAATTTAGGACTAGTTTCACTTCCTGTTAATTAAAACATTTATCTTTAGGAAGTGTCCTCTTTATCTCCAGCAGTGCCTTTTGCTTTACCCCCAGAGACCTCAGTCTGAGGCTGGCTTATCCAGGGATAGTCAGAGACTAAATCCATTTTTCAATCATCTCACTCTCACCACTGTGCATGTTTTCCCCATGTATTCCTGCCTTATCTTACCTACAGTTGCTGATCAAACTCTTTTGACCAGCGAATGTAGTCAGCTCTCTTTCTGACTTTTGAAGGTATTTTGAAAAATAAACCTTTCCTATATACTTCAAAAGTCAGATCATGTATTTTCTTTATTTAAAATTTTATTTTTTTGAAATATAGTTGATTTACAATATTGTGTTAGTTTCTACTGTAAAGCGAAGTGATTCAGTTATACATACATATATATACACTCTTTTTCCATTATAATTTATCCCAGGATATTGAATATAGTTCCCTATACAGTAAGACATTGTTGTTTATCCATTCTATATATAATAGTTTGCCTCTGCTAATCCCAAATTCCCAATCCATCTCTCTCCCACCCCCTAACCCCTTGGCAACCACAAGTCAGTTGTCTACACATCATATATTTTAAGTGATTGAAAACATTTTTATTTGCCTCTTAACTGATTAAATATTCACATGCTAATTCTGTTTAAATGAGTTTTTCCTTCATATGTGGAAAAGGTAATTTTCTACCTACTCTTGTGTCAATAACCCTGTACTTTAAATTAAGCATATGCCTTCCCAAAGGAATTAACTCAAACTGAAACTATGGATCTACAATCCACAATCTGAAACTGCAACGAACCACGTGTATTGGTGAATTTAGTATTAAGCCCAAGTATTGCTTTTCCACAACTAAATTATGAACAGAATCATTATCTAGAAGTAAAAACAAAACTAAATAAAACTCAAAAAGCCAAGTCCTAAGAAGTTGTCTAATACTCCTGTTGAACCTGAAATGAATTTGTGAAGTTATAATAAGACAGCTGTTTCACTCCTGGTCAATGTGTTTCAGAGCTTATCTGATCTCATATATTATGGCCATAGTCTATTTTTTAAAATATTTCCTAATTGTGTGGTAGGAGATGCTGCTGTCACTTGAAATATGTTTCTATAGCATCTCGGAAAACTCTGTATATTTTGAGGGTTTGTGAGCTCACATATTTTTAAGAGGCAATTGTACACCTTTAACTTTATTTTCTTCTCCTCACCATAAATATTAGATGCTATAATTAAAAAAAGGCATAAAACTGGAGTGCAAAATAGATGGTGTGTCACCCCACAGTACAACTTTGAAAGAAAAAAAAATTCCTTGTAAAGCAACAGAAACATACTCTGTGATTATGTGCTCTGGGCCAGTTACACAGCAAGCGTGATGGGGATTACAAATTTGCTCGCTCTGGCAGGAAGGATATGCCTATTAACAGAAACCAGCTGTTCGGAAAAAATGCTATGCCCAGAGTAGTGAAAGGATGTCTTAATTTAGTTCTGGGCCACATTTATTACTGCTGAAAAAAATTACAGCAACTATCTACTCTATTCAATTAATGACATTCTTGTGAATTTATGCAACACAAAGGAAATATTAAGAATAGTTCATCTAAAGTAAATCAATCGCTATGGTTTAACAACTTCTTTGTTTCACCACACGATGTCTCTAGGCTTTCTAACTTGTTATTTTTCATCCAGGCCTATGCAGGGAGGGAATTTAATCAACTCAGTAGAAAATGTTTGTGCTTTCCTTTTTGGAGTGACCAGCAGACCAGATAGGTCACTTAGAACCCTTCCTGAACATTGAGGTGACAAGAGAATTGCGTTTAGGATTCTGTTTTCTCACTCAATGACTTCTGTGCAAATATCTGGTCTCTTCTAAATTTGAGTGAAATTATGTTGTGACTATGATTATGTTTAAAGCTATGGTTTATGGAAATATTTAACTCAAAGAAGTAAAATGCACATAGATAGAAAAGGTCTAATTGGAATATGTAGAATATAGATGTAAAGCTCTTATTTGAAGCTCTGAGACATCTGCATATCCAGAATGATCTCTTTTTATTTTAGCATCTATTATAATGTGAAGATTTTTACTGAGAACTTATTAATGGCCAGATGATGTAGTAAGGGCTGTTTATACAACTTCAATATGATAGATTTCTTCCTGCAACTCAGTTAAGGCAAAATAATCAATGATTACAAACCTAACTGATAAACTGATAAACACTATGAAGATAGAGGGTTATAAGGATACTGTAAAGAAAAAGAGCACTAAAAAAAGGCAATTGACTTAGGCTTGGCTGTGGTGTATGTGCGCGTGTGTGCGCGCACGCACACGGGTACTATTCCACAGGAAGTAGACACTGAATCAAGTTTGAAATTTTGATTGGATTTATTCAATTTAATCTGGTGGATAATACAGGGAAAGGCATTCCAGACAAAGGAACCAGCATGGGCAGAGACTTCTGAAGAATTAAGTGAGTCGCGCAGCTCTTTCAAAGAGTTTGAAAGGACTAGGGAAGAATGAGGCCAGGAGATGTGCAGAGGGTGAGTCCAGAAGGGCTTTGTGAGCAATGCTGAGAGGTTTGAACTTTATCCTAAAAACTGGGAAAACCCTGAAGGATTTTAAGCAAAGACAGAAGATTTTTAAAAAATTTTTATTATTCTTCTTTAACATCTTTATTGGAGTATAATTGCTTTACAATGGTGTGTTAGTTTCTGCTTTATAACAAAGTGAATCAGCTATACATATACATATATCCCCATATCTCTTCCCTCTTGCGTCTCCCTCCCATCCTCCCTATCCCACCCCTCTAGGTGGTCACAAAGACACAAGGTTTAGGATTAGACATTTCAAGTGTCCTGCTCTCTCCGGCTATCCCTCAGCTTAGGTGGTCAGGGCTTAGGTGAAGCTTGGACCTCCTAAGATCCTTGAGGTCAAGGACTTATCTGTTAAGCACTAAGTATCCAGAACTGGGGATATTTTCTGGAACTCTGGATGAGTTTGGTAAATATTTTTTGAATGGCTGAATAGATAAATGAATACAATACCTGCGATTAATCACCTCTCTTCTTCAGACTTAACAAAGAAGTTGAGATATTTCCTGACCCCAACCTCTACTATTTAATTTGCCCCATGCCTCAGTACTGTCCATGAATAGGCTGTCAAATATCTCAAAGGTTGGTTTTTATCAATCGCAAATTTAGTTTCTTACAACGAACAATTACTGAAATTCCACCATGCATGTCAGTGTGCCAGGTGCAAGAGTCATATAAAGACAACAATGCTGGGTCTTTATCACCAAGCAGCTTGTAATCTCACCTCTCTTCTCCTATAAACATAGTTTTCCTAAATCTTGTATCTTCCTTTTTATAATCGAATGGAATTTTCATTGCATCAGGGCAATTAGGAGTTACATCTTTATTCAGTATTTCATTGTACCAATTTTCTAACCACTTGAGGGACTTGATATTATTTTATTCTCATAAGCGTTTGCCAAATCTCTATTTTAATTAAAGAAATATTTCCCTTAAGTTTACCTTATAAATAAATCAATCATTTAAAACTTGCTCATATCCATAGCATATCACTGTGCACTCAGTATTACTTTCATTGTTTGTATCATATTAAAATTTGATTTTCAACAGATGGCAACTGGTAACTCTGCAATTGCGGGAAGAAAAGCATATTTGGTTTTGATCTTTTATTATACACAGACTTGGTTTGCTTTATACATGAATGAGCTGATATTCTTCTACTACTTTAGCTTCTGTTCTGGTCATTTTGGAATTCTTTTCCACAATACAATTTTCTTAACTGCTCTATAGACTCATAAGTTTGAAAGTAACTACAATCCTTATAGTCTTGAATAGATACTTTGATACATTTTTGGGGGGTACTGATCATGCAGGTTAATTGTATTGGTTAAGAGAAAAAATAGTGTTAAATGCATAGATATGGAAATTGTGCAAAAACAATGAAATATTAGAACAATGGAATGTTTATAATCAATTGTTTTGACTCTTCCATTTTGGATGCATGAGGTCAAATAGCATGTAAATCTGTAGTTTTAAATTTACCTTAAGAGCTAATACTTTTAAGGCACAATACTTGGAAAACGCATAGATTGATACAAAATTATCTTTATTTTAAATATTATATTTAATGTACTAGACTGTACGTTGGAAGATGACTGCCCCATTACTGTAAACTTTTGAAGATGACTGCCCCATTACCGTAAATTTTTGAATGTTGGATGCTTACGTTTTGCCCATTTCAGTAAGTTTTTTTTTTTGCATTCATTTTCTTTTCAAGTAAGAGAAGAGAAAAGAAACATTTAACTCTGTAAGAAAATTACATGGTGCATTCATAGTTCTGAGTTTCTGGGACAAACTGAAGTGTTTTTCGGCTATGCCATTAAATAAGCATTAAACGCATTTTATGAATTGAAAGAGAGTCCAAAGCTTTGTGTGCTTGGATGGTATCTAGAAGGTTATGTTCTGGGTGGTGAATCCTGATGGGCTTCACATATGGATACAAAGTTGCCCAGAGCATTTAAGAGTCTGAGGTTGGTCATCCTTCTTGCTCTGAGCTAGAGCACAGGCATTTGCTTACTAAGGGTTAGTCTTCTGATGACCCTGGAGAGGACAGTGAAGGGCTTCAGGGATATTGAGGAACCTCCCCTTTGCTAGACCTACATCCTGCATCCCTGCTGAGTACTTCGTTTTTTCCCTACCAGTACCAGTACCAATGATGAAGGTAATTAATGTGAATTATTGGATAATCAGGTACCATCCTCTGCACTAACTGCTTAATAAGCATCACCTCCTTCATTCAGCCAAGTGAAGTAGGTTTAATGTCCACGTTGCTGAGATGAAGGAACTGGAGTTTACAGAAGGGATGCAATTTAACAAAAGTCAGAAAAGGAGTTAGTAGAGGGTACGGTAGATTTCACCCCACAGCCCATGCCCTCAACCATGGCATTCACAATTTCTCTCTCGATCCCACCTGTTTTGAAGAAGGGCTTTCCATTCCTCCTTGGTGTCTGTCTCCTCACGAGTTTTCGCATTTCTGCCCATCATAATCTGCTTTCAGGTGATTCCATGATGTAGTCCTGAATTACCTGTGTTAAAGGCTTCTCTCAGAGGGAGTCTGCACTTCAATTCTTGGACACCTTCAGCACAGTTACCTGAAGCCTCTGAGTTGATTTTACGGGACTACCAATAGAGGGTGGCAGATTACCCCTACTTCAATGTTTTTTTAAGGTTTGGGGTGCTTTTCAAAGCTCTATCTGCATCTCCTCTCTCCTAAATTCCTAAAGCAATTCTCCACCTAAGGGAGACATCCCACCATGCAGAACCACTATGTGGTCTGTCACTGTGGCTGTGTGCATCCCTCAGGTATATTAGAGCAGAATAAAGAGAACTGTTAAAAACACTTTTTCAATGGGTGAATACCAGATAAGTAGTCTGAATTCAGTTGCACTAGAAAGATCAGTCAACAGATAGACATGCCATACTCTTCTCAAGCAACAGCTAGGTAGCTTGCTTATGTAATATAATTCCTGGGCAGCTTCAGCTTTTAAATGATTGAGCCTCTCATTCACAGCCATTGCTCAATTCCTCCCAGGGACTGGGATGTTAAACCTTCACTGTGTTTATTTCCCTGCTTATGCTCCGTCTCTGCAAGCCAAATATTCTAAGTCCCTTCTTTTTTTCTGCAGTATGCAGGCCTCTCACTGCTGTGGCCTCTCCCGTTGCGGAGCACAGACTCCGGACGCGCAGGCCCAGCGGCCATGGCTCACGGGCCCAGCCGCTCCGTGGCATGTGGGATCTTCCCAGACCGGGGCACGAACCACGCATCCCCTGCATCGGCAGGCGGACTCTCAACAACTGCGCCACCAGGGAAGCCCTGTAAGTCCCTTCTTTGATGCAGGAAAATGTAAAATCAGAAATATGATCCTTCCTTTAAAAAAAAGAATCAGGCAATTTCCTGGGTGTGGAGGGGAATACTTGCCTATTCGGTGTCTACCTTGTAAATCCTTTTTGAGTGCTTATAAGAAAGCTGAAATCTCGACCTAGTAAACTAGACAAACAAGCATTAGTTGGGTAACAATATTTGAAGTAAATTTCTCAAAACAAGTTTAAGCTTGACGGTACTCTGCCTTTGGGATGGTGATGATTTCTCTGCAGTGTTTACCTGCCAGTCATTGTAAAGAGGTGAGGACACACCTGTTGTCACTTCCCTCAGCTGAAATGTAATGTCTTCCATGTAAAACTTGGTATTTCAAACTCTTTGCAAGTTTGTGAACTACATTTCACATGAACTGAGGCAAGTTTTAGAGCATGACAGTGGGGGAGGAAGTGGTAGTTTATAATCCGCCCTTATGGTTAAGAAACATGGATAGAATCAACTTAAATGCACTCACTTTTTAAATCATTACCCGACTCCCAAGACAAATTCTTTACTGTGAATGCATAGGAAAACCTTAGTAAAATCTCTGATGTTTGGAAGCAGCCTGATTTCCTGTCTCTAAGCTGCAGACATTTAGAATAAACTTGAAATGCTTGTGACAGTTTCAAATCCAAATCATAGCTTTCAACTTTATTCATATTTTAACACATACCTCCAAGCTCCCACAGTATTTCACTTCGTAAAATGTATTAATTTAATTTTTTTCCAACACCTAAGCTAAGTACATCTTCCCTCATGGGGATAGCTCACTTTTTCCCCAGAACAAGATGTTGCTCATAACCCATATGTAGTTTTTTTTAAATTTTAATTAATTAATTAATTTTTGGCCGCTTTGGGTCTTTGTTGCTGCACGTGGGCTTTCTCTAGCTGCGGCGAGTGAACTTCTCATGGTGGTGGCTTCTCTTGTTGTGGAGCACGGGCTCTAGCCATGTGGGCTTCAGTAGCTGCGGCACGCAGGCTCAGTAGTTGTGGCTTGCGGTCTAGAGCGCAGCCTCAGTAGTTGTGGCGCACGGGCTTAGTTGCTTGGAGGCATGCGGGATCTTCCCAGACCAGGGCTCGAACCCATGTCCCATTGACAGGCGGATTCTTAACCACTGCACCACCAGGGAAGTCCAACCCATATGTGATTTTGGATTTGAACATTTTGTTAGAGTCTCACATCATCCAGTGCATACGAATATTTTATTTGAAATGGGCCTCCTTGATACTTCTGAAATCATGTTACACAAATAGATGTTTTTAACAATGTGAAGGAAATAATGATAGTTGGTGTTCACAGCCAAACAGCGTTAAAATAGCATGCTTTTGAGCAATTATTATCTAACAGGCCTTCTGTCTATTGTGTCATTTGAGAGTTACAAAACCTTTTGAAGAAATGTAATCTGATGGTATAATTGGCCAAATTAGAAGGTCCTAAGAGTAAGAGGCATATCTGTTTTGTTGACTGTTCCTTCCCCAGTGTCTGGCACAGATGTGTGCTCTATCATTATTTATTTAATTGTTGAATGACTGCTATCACCCCTGCTTTACAAATGTGGAGACAAAGCATCTGAGAGGTTAGGTAATTTCGCCAGAGTGACATAGTTTGTGAGCATCAGAGCCAGGATACCTGATTTCACAGCCCAGGCTTAGATCGTTATGATCTGTGGCCTTGTTACATGCATGTGTAAATATAATTCTAGTTCTATGTTAAAAGCATATAAAATCAGAATAGTAACATAAAAAGCAAACTTCTGGTTACCAAAGGGAAAAGGGGGTGGGGGAGGGCTAAATTAGGAATTTGGGATCAGAAGATACAAACTACTGTATGTAAAACTGATACACAGCAAGGTAGTACTGCATGGCACAGGGAACTATATTCACTATCCTGTAGTAAACCATAATGGAAAAGAATATGAAAAATAATATGTGTATATAAGTATAACTGAATCACTTTGCTGTACACCAGAAACTAACACAACATTGTAAATTAACTATACTTCAGGGAAAAAAAACCACACAGAGACGCTCAAAAAATAAAATCAGAAGAGTGGAGACTCTGAGAGGTTTATAATACAGAGGAACAAAAAGTTGATCTCAAACATACAGCTGTTTGTTCTCATAAAAGGTAGTCTTCACTCATTCTTACAGGACATAAAACACCACAGCTTGACAGTATTTAGCTAATAATAATGGCCTGAATTCAGTGGGAAATGGACTTATTCAGCCTGTGTCAAGGGGATCTGTGCCGTTGCTGAAATTCTCTACATCAGAGAGGTGGCTATTCTTTAATAATCATTCAGGATGTCTGCTATGGAAAGCTTAAAACCATCTGCGGACCAAACAGATTTTCTCAACTGCAAATTTCACGGTGCCCTCTCCTGTGCCTCCTCCAGACCTGAAGTGTATCAGCCGAGCATAAAATTTTATTCCAGTGGTTTACTTTGTTAGTTTCATATTCACCTTCCACTTCCTGAGATTGCATTCTTCTCTGTGAGAATTCAAACTCCTAGCAGCCCAGAGTTTCTCTCTGACATCCCCCGGAACCATCCATCTTACATCACAGAGAGACAGTAACTCTCTTTCAAGTCTTTTGCCTTCTCCCTGTTCTTGTGAATACAAAACCATTCTGGGAAAAACGTCTTTTAAAAGTGTGTTTTCGACTGACATTCAGATCAATTCTGAACCCCCAAACTTTTGAAATGTGCTTCTCTGTTTAGAATTCAGAATCAGTGTGAGATTCTTAAGAGTGAACGTTAGGAATCTTGCCATGGCTAAAGTCTGGCTAAAATATGCTTTGTAACTTTGAGGGAGAATGAAAAAATGATAAGTGTGTTTGCTTGTTTTAAATCCCACTGTTTGTAAAGGAGAACTGCCCCCTCACTTGTTGTTAGAAGGTTAAAATATAGAAATGTGCTGCTATGAATTAACCAGCTCTCCAAAGGCATTTAAAAAAGAGATTAAATGCCTTTGGAAGCATTCTGTAAAATTAGTAAGTCCAACTATTTGTTGAATCTAGGGGCTGATGTTATCAAACCAAATGGGTTCCTTGGGTATTGAAAAGACATGACTGGCACCAAATCTTCTGTTTCCAGCAGTGCTGCAAGGGAGCCCTCTCTAAATGCATAATGGGAGAACCAAAGATTCTCTCTGGCGTAGGCACTGTCCATAAGACTGAATGCTCTTGGAGTATCTTTTAAATTGTTTTCTTCCATAGGCTAACAGACCTACCTATATATAGATCTTCTTGGCGTTTGAAATATTCATGTAATTCATCAAATTGATTGGGGGGTAGTGGACCCCAAATCAACCTTGAATATATTTTGCTGTCTTGATTCATTCATTTTGTCCAGGACCTGGTGTTGAAGCTAATTGTTAGGGTACCATGCCTACAGAATTTAGCAAATGAATAACGTGTAGTGGTGTATAGAAAGCTACCAGAAGCGTACGAATTCCTAGACATTAATCTTTTTAAAAAAATCACAACATCTGATTAAGATGTAGAAAATTCACCCTGAGGCATTTACTTTCTATTTTAAATGAATATTTTGCAAAATTTTAGACAAATCCCAAAGCAGCTTAGTGTTAGACTGAGGTGAGGAATAAGTTTAGATTAATTGAAAATCTTTTGAGTACGCTAATTATTTATTATAATCCTGAGAGGTTTTTTTTCTTTGTTTTTAAAACTGATTCCTCTTCCCAGTGTCTAAAATCAGGTGTTTCTGGCAAAAGATAAAATAAAGTATGTAGGGGATATGAGACATTTAAATTAAGTTCCTTAGTGTTCGTGGCTGAAACTCTTTTTTTAAAATTAATGTATTCATTTATTTATTTTTGGCTGTGTTGGGTCTTTGTTGCTGCACACGGACTGTCTCTAGTTGCGGCGTGAGCAGGGGCTACTCCTCATTGCGGTGTGAGGACCTCTCAGTGCGGTGGCTTCTTTTGTTACAGAGCAGGGCTCTAGGCGCAGAGGCTTCAGTAGTTGTAGTGCACGGGCTTAGTTGCTCCGCGGCATGTGGGATCCTCCCGGACCAGGGATCAAACCCGTGTCCCCTGCATTGGCAGGCAGATTCTTAACCACTGTGCCACCAGGGAAGTCCCGTGGCTGAAACTCTTTACTGGCCTCCAGCATCAATTTCTCCATCTTCCTTTTAATAATAGAAACCCTAAAGTTATAGCTGGACGCATGACTGGCTACAGACAACACCTGAGCAGATGGCAGCCACAAAATGGAAGGGGTCTAGTCCTTGAATGATTGTAAATGACCTCATGGAACACTAATTTTTATTCCCTTTGTTGTAGTATCTTATCCTGTACTCTGATATAGTGTTGGAGGACCATTTATGTAGGAAATTATTTTATCTGTCTTTAATTCTTAGACTTTAATTCATTTCAATTCAACTTTTGGTAAGAAGATAACAGACTTCCTTCTAGGTTTACCCTCCCTCCTTAAACAGCCAAGACAACCAGACACAATGTGTAAAACAATGGTTTCTGAGACAGTAGGCATCAGGCAATGAGGAACAATGATCCCTGAGAGATGGGAAACAATTGAAGTGAGCCCTAGACTGTCCCAGCTTACTGGCTGAAGGAATTTCCAGATCCCCATGCTAGGAGGGGAACCCAGGCAGAGTTGGGTGGGGTCCCTGTGTTGAGGAGACCTAGCTAAGAATCCAGGGAGATTAAGGTGGCTAGAGTTTGCAGGGCAGAGCACCAAAGAGGAGACAGAGATAGAGAGACCCTCAAATTTGTAGAAAGTCCCCCTTGTATATTTAGATGAATTATTATCAGCATATCATATGAGGAAACTACCCAGGGCTAGAAAAAGAACCACGCCCCCACCCCCAAAACAGGATTAGAGGCAGTGCCCTTCACACAGAGCTGATAATAGTACCCGTTTCCAGCAGCCAAAATAGAAAACTTCGTGAGTCACAAGGTGTTGCACAGGGTACAGTAGTTCCCCTTCATCCAGGGTATACATTCCAAGACCCCCAGTGGATGCCTGAAACCACAAATAGTACCGATCCCTATATATCCTGTGTTTTTCCCTATACATACATACCTATGATAAAGTTTAATTTACAGATTAGGCGGAGTAAGAGATTACAACAATACCTAATAATAAAACAGGACAATTATAATAATATACTGTAATAAAAGTTACGTGAATGTGGTCTCTCTCTCTTCTTCTCACAAAATATCTCGTTGTATTGAACTGACCCTTCTTCTTGTGCTGATGTGAGATGGTAAAATGCCTTTGTGATGAGATGAAGTGAGGCGAATGACGTAGGCATTGTGACATAGCGTTAGGCTATTGATCTTCTGACTATACTCAGAAGGAGGCTCGTCTGCTTCGGGTGATCGTGGATTATCCAGACGTGACGATGTTGACAGTTGGACCTCACGAGCAGATGATGTCTATGGACGTTGATGGTTGGGAACATCCTGGGTGGGATAAAATGGACAGTGTGAGATTTCATCACACTACTCAGAATGACACACAATTTAAAACTTATGAATTGTTATTTCTGGAATTTTTCATTTAATATTTTTGGACTGTGGTTGACTTTGGGTAACTGAAACCATGGAAAGTAAAGCTGCCGATAAAGCTGTACTCAGAAGTGTCTTGATTCAGTAGTAGGCTATTTTGACCCTTCAGAATTAATGCTGCACTTGTCCCACCTAACAAATCTTAAAAGCAATACCTGAAAGGATCCAACAGTTTCCAACTAATGTAACCGTGTCCCAGAACAAAGCTCAAGGGTATTAATAGGAATAAAAAAATATCTGGCACCCAGCAAGCAAACATCTGTCCTGGCATCCAATCAAAGATTACTAGCCATGCAAACAGGCAGGGAAATGTGAATTAGGAGAAGGATCAACTGAAATTGACCCAAATGTTAGAATTAGCAGAGAAGGGCATTTAAACACTTATTATAAATGTATTCCATATGTTGAAAAAGTTGAGTAAAGACATAGAGAAAATTAAAGAGACCCAATATTTAGTCAGTTGCTGAATAAACTAATACCTGGACTGGATAGAAGGCTAGAGGTGGGAGGAATAAACCAGCCTGGATATATACAGGGCAACCAGAGGCAGAGTGTGAGGGGCAGAAACTAGAATTTTAATGGCGGGGAAACCAAGATCTTAAACTGGTACAGAGATTCTCAACTTGATGTCGAGGGACTCCTGGTAGACTGTTCCCATATTCTCAGACTCTCAAGCTCTCTACCTTATTTCTTTATATGTTTCTCTCTTTATATACTTAGTTATATGATTTTTGTTTAGATGACAATGAAAGGTTTAAAGCATACTCTTAATAATCTTGACCACCAAGGTATAATCAGGTAGTACCATAACTCTTTGTTGTCGTTGGTGCACGTGTCTGTGACCACTTTGTCCTCAAGTAATCCTTTATCCGTGGGTGCTTTCAAATTCATTTTGGCTACTTTCAAGTTCTCTGGTTCTTAATTAGTGGTCTAGAATGTATCATTGAGCATCAGTCTTTGTTGAATGAATGAGTGTATGAATTATGGGGAAAATACCGCTTACGTGCTAGGAAGTTTTAAAAGATAATAAATGTTATTATGTTTGTGATGTTGTTAGTTTTGTACAGCTTCTTGAAAATGTTCAGGGAAGAAACAATTTTTAGTTTCACAACTAGAACGGAAAAGTTCAGAAGGAAACCACAAGAACATACTGAGAATCCAGGTCTTGTAGGGTACAAAAGGATTGTTCTAATTAGATTGTTAGAATTGCAAAATGATACATTTCAGCTGCAGGTTAAAAGCAATTTTTTGATGCTCAAAGCATAAGTAGGATAAAACAAAGGATGTATCCTTAAGACAAAAAGGAAAGGAACCAAATTTAACTTAGTTCAAGGAAGAAGATAAATAACATATCTTCTGTCCTATTTTACATAATTTCTATCTGTACTGGACAAGTAAAGTGAATTGGAAAATTTGTTGCCAGTATTTTAATGATCTTTCTTTTATAGTAGCAACTGTTATATTGTCTGGATCATATATTATAGTTGGGATCTTGGTTCACTGTGTCCAGAGGTACTTTCTATTGATCTGACTTGGCTGTTAGCGGTCATTACTACCTCTTGATAGTTGATGAAATGGCATGAACAGGGCTAGCAAGAATTAATCAGCATTTCTAGGCCTTATCTAGAAAACAAATTTACGAAGTCACAGTTAATGACATGGAGCTCCAAACTAAGAAGCCCATGAACATAGTAGCTCTATGATCAATACAGAGGAAATGTTGAGTTTCAGCGGATTTTCTTTTGTTTTACAAAATAGGTCTACAAAACTTAAGTTATTCCTATTTGGAGAAAGTCTCCAGGATTATTGCAGTGTTCATTTATTAAAACCATGAAGAAATGAGACATTACAAATATTTGTTTCTAGTATCCAATTTTAATTTCTGCACCCAAATTAAGCTCCATCCTTAGGTTATAAGGTTTTAGGGATTTCAGGCTATGTTTTCCTTTTTTTTAAAAAAAATCTAAATTTAATTTTCATTTTGCTTAGTGCCTAGTAACTTTACATAAGAACAGAATTGAACATTTTTACAGCTTTGTGACATTCACGACCTCTTACAATTTTGTCAATTCAAAACTTTAAAGCCTCTAAATTTACATCTCACATCTGCACATCAAAGTACTCATTTCATCATCCTGTCTTAGAAAGGATTAGAATAACCACAGAAAATCATCACGGAGTACTAGCTTTAGAACAGATTCCTATAGGATGAATAAGTATATCTGTCACGAACACTGCTGCAAGACGAGAACTCCACTGAAGAGATGGCTTCAGACACTAGGAGTCATTAAGCAGGTTGTTTTTTTCTTCTGTAAATTACCCCATGACTGTAATCTGGAAAGTATTTTGGGACAGATGATGATTGGTTCCAGCTTATCTGTATACCTTGTGATTTGTATACTATGTTGTACTGACATAACATACACCTGCACTTAGGCGGTGAGTATTACCCTTGCTATGTCAATGAGTGATCTTTTTCATATAACCACCCTGAGGCATATACACAAATACACGCATCATTGGCTCATTGCAGTGAGCAAACAAGAGCTGCCTTCTTCCCTAGGGGAGGTCAAATGACTCTGGATGGAGAGACCTATTTATCCAAGATAAACCCAGAAATGTCGGTTGGAAGTGTGAAGTCCCTTGGAGAGACGAAAAAATGTTCTGTTCTCAAACAACCAGAGACCAAAAAAGAAAGCTTGTGGAATAGTCAGGGGAGGTAGGTCAGTTCATATGGGACTGAGCAAAACAACAAACACGAACAAGGACTGACCCTGGGATGGTAGCAACCGAGCACTTCAATACTAACATTTTTCTGACCTGTGATTTCCTTCAGTTCATCTCTGCCTCCTTTGCTTCAGTTGGGCAGATATCGGACATTGTTCTTTCTTCCACAGTTCCCTGTAGTCCTATAGTCTTGTGTTTGTATCCTACAGACATTTTTTTTTCTCCTAGGTTACGACAAGGTAACTACTGTTTAAAAGAGGAGTGATGGTAATAAAATCTTACAGTTTTAATGAGCTTTTAACTTTTCCAAACAGTTTCATATCTATTAGTTATTAGCACATTTAAATCTCACAACAGCCCAGGGGCTATGTTGGGCAGTTATTAGGATTTCCATTAGATCCATAAGAAAAAAAAAAAAAAAAAAAAACAGTTAAAAACTAGAGTAGAAGGACTTCCCCGGAGGTCCACTTTCATGTACTTCCTGTGGTTATTTTTTAATCTTATATTCTCAAAAATTACTCCAAGATTCCTGGTGGCACTATTGGCTTTTGGGATACCTTGAGGTAGGGTTCCAGAGGTGGTTAAAATGGTAGAAGGTATCTCACAAATAAATGAATAACTTTAGTCTCATTTAGCCAATCAGAAAATAATAGAAATATGATAGGACAATATATTGAGTTATGTTGCCCTACAGTATTCATCTCTAATTGTAAATTTTGGGGGGAGATTGATTCTTATTGAATTACCTTATCTGTAAAATGATGTTTGGGACTATATGATCACCAATACTTTCTTCTAGGCCTAATAGTCTCCAGTATTTTCTAAAATTGTTGCTGGAATTGTGGTGGATTATATTTGTAGAAAAAGCAAGCAAGGTGAAATGATATAATTTGAATATCCTTTTTAAAATTGAAATACAGTTATGATATACATTGTTAAATAAGCTCTTGATACTCAATTTTTAACAGAAATAACTAGACATTTTTAGTCAAACTCAAGTGATGAACTTGTATATTATAAATGTGTATAAATTCTAAAATTAAGTTAAACAAGGCAAAGTATAACCAGTTTCCCAAATTTAATTTAAATTATGTAAATACTTTCTACAAGAGTGTTTCTCTGTGTTGTAGAGCAATGTGATGGGGCCAAAAATGAATTCTAGGATCCAGAGATTCCTGGGTATAGATGGGTGTTTGAGATGCTAGTTGGCGTTGAATAGTCAAAAAACATGGTATTAGCTGACACAGGGATTTGATTTATTTAAAAAAAAATTAGTTCCCTCTCCTAGCAATGTAGATTTGCTGCCAGTAGATGGAGAAGAGCTGATATCCCAAGTAAAAGCCAAAAAATTGAGGTTTGCTATGAAAACATATTTCTCTTTAATACTATCATAGAAAATTTATTTTATTCATTTAACAAGTATCACTGAGTGATTAGTATATGGTTAGCACTGTGTTTGCTAAAAGGAACGCGAAAGAAACCCCAGGTGTGGTTGCTATCCTTCTCAAGCATTTGGAAAATAATTTGGAAGAAATAACTTATTTGCTCCAAATCATTATTTAGCAAGGTACAATACTATTTTGTCCAAATGTCTGATATAAGCAATAATTTACCTAGAGCTCAATTATTGTTGGGAAACAAAAGAATGCTGTTTTGGAGAAAATGAAATGATGTGTGCAGGAGATTATGATACTAGAATGAGGGGTGTGGGGATTTGTGTTGAGATTTCGTGGGAAATAACAGTAGGTAAAGTAAGGGCAGATCATTGAGAACCTTGAATGGCAGTGATTTTGGATTGCATTTTCAAAGGAGAAACACTGACAGCTTTCAAGGGGTTGAAATTATTGTTTGAAGAAGGTAAATCTGAAAGCAGAATAATATATAGTTGGGTTGGATAGAAAAGTATTGCATTGTCAGAGAGATTTCTTTGGTTATAATTTTCATTTTAGAACTCACCAGCTATATAATGTTCTATAGTTCACTTAACTTTTCTAAGTTTCAACAGAATCATCTGTAAGATGTGTAGGAAAGTGGGTGGGAGGGTCTTTATTAGATAATATTTTCGGGTTTGCTTCTAGCTTAGCCTGGCTAGGAAGACCAAATATAAATTTATACTATTCATCCAAGTGTGAGTTGATAATGAGCTGGGGAAGTAAAAGGATACACAGGAAAAAGGAGATGTAAGGGTCAGAGAGGGCCTCATTTTGAACTGATTGATTCTTAACAACATCCGTAGAAGTAAGTTATACAGTTAGAGGGATATGGTGTGAAAATGATTAGAAGAAATCCCTAACTCATATATTGACTGTGACGTGACCTTAGGACATCCAATTCTATCTATCTGACCTAATGTGAATGAGTAAATGGTACGCGGGCCTCTCAATGTTGTAGCCTCTCTCGTTGCGGAGCACAGGCTCCAGACGTGCAGGCTCAGCGGCCATGGCTCACGGGCCCAGCCGCTCTGCGGCATGTGGGATCTTCCCAGACCGGGGCATGAACCCGTGTCCCCTGTATCGGCAGGCGGACCCTCAACCACTGCGCCACCAGGGAAGTCCAGTAAATAGTTTTTGTTAAGCCCTTAAACAACGGTATTCCTTTCGGTTATATTCTTTCCTAGTCACTCTACTTTCCCTCACCCTAATATCTAATCTATTACCTAATCCTATTATCTCTCCAAGATAAATACTTGTAGTCATCTAGTTCTCTCCACCCCACTTTGCCTCCAGTTATTTGGAATACTACTGCAGACTTTGTGATCAATTGGCAAAGAAACTAGTTACATTAAGGGCTGTAGCAGCAATCTAAGAAAATAAAGCTAGTTTAAGTCAAGCTGTTTTCATAATATTTCAAGCAATTTAATAATCTTAAATGATTTAGGGGAACCAAGAAAATGTTAAGAGAATAGAGCCAGGCAATGGGAACATATTTAATGAATAAAAGAATGGATAACATGTGCTGGGTACTATCCTAGTTGTTTTATGTATAAAATTTCATGGATATTAATATACAATTTTTGATGTATATGTAATGCTCCCATTTCCAGGTAAAGAAACTTAGATTTAGAGAGAAATGAACTCACCCAGGGTTGCACAGTTGACATTGCAGACCTGGGATTTGAATTGTGTTATTTTAAATTCCAACATCCATCCACTTGTCAACACATGAAACTACTACAGAAAGCAGTGGAAGATGGGAGACTGAATCTCAAATGAATGTTTGGGGTTGTAGTTATATATTAAGGACTCTTTAGTTTAAGGTTGGTAAGTGAAGATTTAAAACAGAATTACTTCATTATGGAAAGGGGAATAGAAAGATTGCAAGAGACAGCTGAGAAGTGTACCCCAACATTTTTCACTGAAGCTCTGAATTCTTAAAGTCTGTTACACATAGCTGACAATTCCTTGTAGCACTATGCCTTTCATTTCCTGTAAGACTCTCCAGAATGGCAATTCACTTTTTCACAAGATCCTGTCACTTTTACATCACGAGCCAACTCTTCTTTCTGATCAAGATTAACTCCAAATGAGCATCTTCTCTGCTATTGCTGGTACTTCTGAGTGCCATGTTGTTTTCTAGCAACAGCAAGTCAAAATAGCCACAATTTCTATGTTTAGAAGAATATATTTCTGATCTCTTTATATTCTAGGTTCTTCTGTAAACTGACTTCATCCCCTGTCATGGAGATAGCATATTTGCGTCATTGGAGCGGTGGTTTTAAAAACTATGGGTGGATCTTCAATTTTCTGTCTGTCTTTCATAAACTCTTGTTTTAAATTATTATGCATTGATATCCATAAACCACTTCTCATCATACTCTGAATTTAGACTTCCTGCATTATCTGGAAAACAAGAATGTTGAACAATGTTAGCACTGTTTGACAGCCAACAGTTCTGTTTTTCAGTGTTGCTAATTTACACAGTAGTGTTTCTTCATTATTTGAATATTTTATTGCATTTGTCCTTATTCACTTACCAAAAAATGAAGTGATAAATAGAAAAAGTGATAAGCTTAAGTCTTATAAACTTCATAAAACTGAGATGAAGATTGAAATAATTGCTTATTAAAAATGATGAATTTTTAGCTTCAGTTGAGTACTCAGTTAACTTTGTGCTCAATTATAAGGGAAAAGAATAAAATTAAAGCATACAAGATGCTGGGAATAGATTGCCAAGATTGAGTCCTGGAATTCGATTATAATTCTTAAGTTATAGGAAGATAGATCTCTACCGACAAGATCTCTGCCTAAAAGTTTCACTCTTGCCATTGGAAGTTTTTAGGAAGAAATCATAATTGAAGGTAGAAGTCTGTCTTTATTGAGTTACCCCTTTACCCTGTTAACCTGTCAAGCTTGTTCAGGGTTTTTGTAATAAGGAAGGAATTAATATTCCTTCTAGACCACACAAACACTGCACTCAGTAGAAATGTTCTGTTTCTACACATTAGAAATCCAGAATTATGTAATATTCTGCTTTTTTGTTTGTCTCCATACCTGTTTAACCTGCTTGGGTAGGGAGTTGTTCTAAGTTAGCTAAATCCCAATAACAGAATTCAACAAATATGTTCTATTACTGTGTTTAGTTACTTATTCGATTTTTGCTATAAGTGTGTCCCATTGACCCTCATCTGATTTTCTTGAGTATAGTCTCGGCTGGTTCCATTTGATCCAGTGTAGTTCAACTATTCTTCCCTCCCTGACAAACTTTTTTAATAATTCACTCATTTATGGGAAAATGAAATGAGTGTTTCTAGTCTCTTCTTGGTCTAGGTCACTCTGTATACACTTGTCAGGAAAATATTCCTCAAATATTGTTTTCATCATGGCGTTAGTTTACTCAAAATATTCCAACCCCTTCCAACTCTCCAGATCTGGGTTTTAACACAGGCTATCCATACCTCTGTCCTCATTCCCTTCCTTACAAGCCTCATTTTTGATTATGCTTTTTCTTTCGTTCATTAATGAAGTCAAATTCATCTTCTTGGCATATCTACAGAATGTTCTTTTTAGCATTCAGAGGGCAAATAGGGAAGGAAAGGGCGTTGAGAAAGGAGACAGCCAAGGGGGAGGTGGAAGTGAAGGAAGGAAAGACAGAAGGAAGAAAAGGAGAGGGGAAGGGGGCTGGAAGGAGGAGAGGACAAGGCATGCCTCCTGAGAGGGTGTCCCAGGATGAATCTGAAGACACCCTCTCCTTCAGATGAAGACAGTCCCAAGCTGGATACACAGCTTCATGAGCAGAGCACGGACTGGACACCCCCAAACACACACACACACACACACACACACACACACACACACTCCTCTAGCTGTTCAGGGAGCTCTTCTGCAGGTACCATTCTGTGCAGTTGCCCACGTCGTGCGTCCTGATGTTCTTAGTAAGCAGGTTGGTCTTCCTGGTGCTAATTCCCCTTCTCCCACATAGTCAATATTGCCTTCCTATGAACCTACCATTTCTGGAATTCCTACTTCTCCCTCCCTCTCCGCGTGTCTAGACCTTACCGTCTTGGTCCCTGTGGCATGCGTTCCTCCCTCTCTAAGCCCTGGCAGCTCACCATCAAATGCTAAGGCAAAGTGTCCCTTCTCTCTGAACTCTGTCAAAACAAACTTTCAGGTGGGCAAATTGAGTATGTTTCACTTAATACCGGTGGCAGCGAGGAAGTAAGGTAGGGCATACAGAATATTTCATTTTATAATACTGCTGTGGATCAGTTAAAATTAAATTGGTGGCTTTTTCTCCTTATCTTAAACTCATGCGGCCTCCCAAATTTGTATAATTGGGTTATAATTAAGTAAAAACACTAAGGAAACTTCCTTATGTAGGGATAAATTGGAAGTCACTACTACTTTTCAAAGTCTGTATCATGGAGCTACAATTGCGTGATTGTTTATAAAATTCTAAAAGTACCAAAAGAAATTAAAAAAGGAAGAATGAGTTCACTTATTGTAGGGAAAATACAGTGGTGCATATACAGTTCTTCACACTTCCCTCCTGAATCTTAAGGATTGACTTCTCAGAGAGGACAGACAGGATCTGTTGGGGGAGGAATCCAGTTCTGTGATGTCCAACTCACAATGAGTTTCCTAAGTCTCAGGGGAACATCTTTTACTATCAGAATATAAACAACTAATAACCCAAAAGATTTTCCCCTGACAGTCCCTGGAGCTTAAAAATCTTGTCAGAGATACATTTCTGGTACATCAGGAAGTCCGCTCTCATGGTGTGACCCGTTCTCATACAGGCATTTTCCAGGGAAAATTGTTTTGTAGATGCCTCGACTATACCAGAATACATTAGCATTTGTATCTTTATCTATACGTTTAATTGCCTCCAACTGCAGAAGTTGGAAAAGGACTATGAAATTATTCAGTCGATATGTCTTCATTTCTACTTGAGTTTCTTAAGGGAATGCATTAAAAATACAATAAAGTTGTAGTAACAAAAAGTCAACCAATAGACTTTATCTTACTACCGACCACATTTACCAAATGTTATTTTCCTTTTTCTTTTATTTGGGTGCACAGTAAACGTGTATGGGTTTTCTGGAGGATAATTTTAAATATTGTAGCATCCACAACGAGGAAGACAATACATCTTCCATTTTCAGAGACAAGAGAGAGTCACCTCCTGGTCATACAGAAGAATTTTGACATTGATGCAAAGAAAGAGAAACAAAGATCAAAGGGGAGAATAATTAAGACAGGATCTAAGCAGCAGGCTTTTGGAAGGTAGTATAGGTAGAATATAAATCTTAATGACAGGACTCGAAATAAGAATTCAGGGAATCTGAGAAGTTATGATCATTTATATAATAGGGAACCTGACAGAGGGAACAAAGATGGTGTGGGACTCAACAGAAGGAAAACTTTAGACCAGAAGAGGTGGTTTTAGAAAAGGCCATTGAGGAAGAATGTCAGGACTAAAATATCTAACTAGCTGCATGTGATTATCAAAGGGATTACCTGTCCCCAGGGGGACGTTATCATGACTTTAAAACTGAACTCACTTCTGTGTATACCCGTCACTCAGTTAACCATGCAAAGAATATTTGTGTACAGTTTAGCCAGAATGATGTTTGCTTTACTCAATGTCATTTTCTCCAAAGTCTTACCTAAGAACTCGATTTCTCTATTATCCCATCAGAAATACTAGACCTGCGGCGATTGAATGACGAACTTTATTCCTGACTCAAGTCTAGCATTTTATGCTTGCTTAAAACAGAAAAGTGACTCCGGCTCCAGCCATGGTGGTATAACCAGTATCACATTTACCCTCCTGCTTCAAACAACTATAAAAATGAACAAAATATATGCGGCAACTGTTTTTGGTCATTGAACTTTAGGCATCCCAGGACTGTGACCCCTGTAAAAGGAAACACCTCAGGTGAGTTTTCTGTTGCTGCAAAACAAATGACCATAAACCAAGGGACTTAAAACAATACCCAGAGCTCACAGTTCTGTAGGTCAGAAGTCTGGCATGTCTCAGAATATCACAAGGCTGAAGTCATGGGCAGTGAGGCTAAGTTCTCGTCTAGAGGCTCTGGGGGAAAAATCTGCTTTCAGGGTCATTCTTACTGTTGGCACAATTCTGTCCTTGCTGTTGTAAGAAAGGTTCCAGTTACCTTGCTGGCTGTCAACCAGGGACTGGTCTCAGCTCCTAGAAACCATCTGTAGTCTTTGCCACGTGTTCCCCTCCATCTCCAAGTCAGCAAACACCCATCACATCCTTCTTGTGCTTTAAACCTCTGATTTCCCCTTCTGCTACCACAGAGACAGTCGTCTGCTTTTCTAGGGCTCCTGTGATGAGGCAGGTCACCTGGAATAACCTCCTCATCTTGCAGTCAACTGCGCCATGTAACACAACCTAATCACGTGAGGAAAATCCATCGTATCCACAGTCCTGGGGATTTTGCAGGGTGTATACACGCGGTGAGGGATGGGAAATTGTGGCTCCATTTGCCACTGACCCTGAATACACACACACACACACACACACACACACAGAGCTTGGACCACTTCTCTTTCTACACAGAGTGAATGATGCTCTGCCATTTGGGAGTGTTTCCACCACTGCTGTCTTTCAAGGCTCCCCTGGAGAAGGTGTGTATTCATGTCCCTAGATGATGTGTCTGTGACCAAACTCAGGTGTCTTATCTGATTTTAAATCCCTTATTTTATAAATGAGAAGACTGAGGTCACAGTTCAAGGTCACACCAGAGGGGCACTAGCAGAGCTGAGAGCTAGAATCTCAAGTTCATCAGTCTGGCGATCTTTGCCTTCTGCTGGCTGTGTTTGCTTGATAATGCTAAATAGGAGAGAAGAAACTCTCCCCTGGCCAGCTTACATTATGGTTGACCACCAGTTATTGGCCTTTTGACCAGGAGGGATGGTGGGGACAGATCCTGAGGAGAGGCCATGTCACCTTGAGAGGGAGCCTCTGTCCCCTTCTTTAAGCAAGGGCTAGTGCTTGCTTCTCCTTTAAGTGGGAGGAGCGAGGGGAGAGTGGACCACTTTTGCAATTCAGAGGGTTTAGGAACATTTGAAGATTCCAGACTTTGGGGCCATCAACCCCGTGAAAGCCCATTCTTTCCCAATCAGGGCTCTGTCCTTGCCACAAAATGTAACTCAAAGTGGGGTCCGGCTGCTCGCCGCTCAAAACCCAATAAAGAGGAAAGGTTGGTGGAAAGGAAAGTTTCCTTTATTTCGGATGCCTGGATGCCGGCAACCAGGGGGCCAGAGGGGAGGGCGGGGCAGACTCCTGTCCAAAGGCCGACTCCCCCCCACTGACAATCAGTGGGCAAGAGCTTTTATAGACGGAGGGAGGGGGCTACATGCAGAAACGGCACCGTCAGCACCGACTGTCATCTTGAAATGGGTCACGCAGTGGTCTGATCAGCGTCATCTTGATTAAGTACAGTTCCAGGGTCGGTTCGTTCCCGTTTCCTTGAGGCCAATTCTCAGAATTGTGCCATTTATGTCATGGCTATAGTCTGCTCATCATGTAGCTAACTTCTTCCACCTGATGGGGGTTTCAGTGTTTACAAGACAGCTCACAGGATAGGGCTCAGAATATTATCTACAGCCTTGGAGGAGGAACTAAAGGTCCTTGACTCTGCTTAATGACTAAACTACTATTATTTAGTCTTGCTGGACTGTTTTCCTTCGTTTCTGCATTTTCTCACTTCTCTGATTAAACTTATTCTTTGGCTAAAGTTTTTTTCATAGACAAAAGGCAGGTGGAGGACATGGGAGGCGAGGACCACGGGAGGGCCCTGCTCTGTTTCAAAAAGACCCGCCTTTGTTGGGAATTTAAGCTTCTTTAGAGCTTGGCTACTCTTACAATTAAGTCCTTCGTCTGGTTCTCAGGGTTTTTTGTCCTTTTGCTGTGGACAAGAGCTCCTTTATATGCAACCAAAGAGGCATTCTGGTCTTCACACAACTTTAAATTACTGATCAATACATTCAGCGTTGTGTTCACCTTTTTGAAAATGTCAATAATACTTAGTAATAGCCACTTGGGTCCATCGTCCTTAGAGTTACTACTCCTCCCATATTTCTCAAACGCTGATATACTGTATCAGCTAATACCTTTCCTTCCAACAGTATGCCACCAGCAAAAGTTTTAACAATCACAGGGACACCTTTTGCCCAGAGATATCTGTGCCCCAGCTACCACTGGTGGGGTCCTTCTTGCCATCCAGGGTTGGGTGATCCAGCTCCCAAATCTCTTAGCATTTGCTGTTATGTTATGGACCTTGCCTGGCATAAACTGTCACAGGTTGGGTTCCCTGGGAAGCAGACTCTGAATGAGATTACCATGCAGGGCATTTATGTGTGTGTGTGTGGGGGGGGGACTCATGAGATCCATACCTAAGGAAGGGAGGAAAGAAAGAAGTTTAGGGAGGAGGGAATATTTGAGTAGTGATGTGATTTCAGCAGTCTCAGCCGATTTCAGGGGAGTTTTGCAGTCGGGATGGCCCTTTAGAGCTGTCCAGAGTTGGGACTAGGGGAATGGGCCTTTCTAGGGAATCTCCATTTCTACCCTTTGACCAATCTTTGAGTGCAGGCATACTCCGAAAGGGGGCTTATTCTTGGGAGAGGCAGCCTTAGTCAGCTGAGGCTGACAGCGTGGGCCATCATCAGGCAGCAGCAATTCCAGCAGCTTAGAGAATGGGCCCTCTCTACCTGGAGGAGGATCTGGGCAGCATGTCAGGACATCTAATAAGTTCCTATTTTAATGAAGATAATTCAGTGGAAAAATTATGTCCCCGTCGACTCTAGTTTTTATGCAGCTGTCACCAAGATACCACTGTATACTTGGAGACAATAACTGCTAATTTCAGATTCAGCATAACAGAGGAAACTAACAAATTCAATACCGCTTGTCTTTTATAAGCAAATCTATTCTAAACGGCCAATATTATGATTACGCGGAGGAAAGACAATCCAGCAACACAGAAGCATTTATTTAGAAATAGTTCAGAAATCATGATATTGATGCTCCTTGGTGGGGCTAATGGTGGACTCCGGGAGGGCTCACGCCGATGAGTACTTCCCAGAACCCCTGCTGCCGGTGTCCTTGGCCCCTCTGTGAGCCGTAGCCTCCGCCTCCTGCCTCTGCAGGAGACCCGCCAACACTAGCGGGTATGTGAGCTGAGGTTCTAAGATGTTAAGGAACTTGATCATAGTCACATATAGAAACCTGAATAGAATTGTAGACTTTACCAAGTGACCAAGAAACCCATCCTCAAATTCAAAGATTTCTGTACACTTAATAGAAGAAGGGATATTTTCTCAAGAGCGCAATTGCTGGGACATAGGAGCCCCAGGATGCAGAAGACATTGTGCAAAGTAGTGCAGAAATATAAAGACAATAATGAAAGCATCTTTGTCTTCAGGAAGTGTATTATCATGCAGAGAACGAATGTCCGCTCAACGTGCTGTCATCAGTGTAGTGACATAGCGTGAGGGTCTTCAGAATTTCCAGACAATGAATATTCCTTCATGCTACATTATGACAGAAGGCAGAAGATAATACAGTCCTGGCAAAACTGTGTATACACTGCTGTCCATTTAAGTGCCTGAGGAGTGCTTCTGATGCTCATCTCTGGTGGCGCAGTGGTTGAGAGTCCGCCTGCCGATGCAGGGGACGCGGGTTCGTGTAAAAAAAAAAAAAAAAAAATCACAGTAAAAGTCAGTGGCTAAGGACTGGCTCATGTTTGGAAACTAAGTGAATTCTTATTTTCCCTTGTAGAAACGTACATCAGTCTTGAGTGCTGGCTTCTGATCTTTTTAAGTTATAGAAGTCAAGAAATGTTCTTATTGTCTGAATATTTATTTTGTCCCTTGGCACACCGTGATACATTAACCGTCACTACAGATCTTTCTAAGAGTTCAGCGCCACCATGTGACTACTTTAATTCTAGAACCCTGCCATTCCATTGGCAAAAGGAATCCAGCTCCATGATTGCACTCCCAGTTCCATCAACCTTGAACTGTAAGAGACAGCTACCTTTGAATTCTTTATCACTTAGGTAAAAGGAGATCCTCTGGACTAATAAAGACTCTCCCTGACCAAACTTTAAGAAAGAAAAAAAAAGAAATCATCGTATTTATTTATGACGCCAGTAAGACAAAAGCAACTGCTAATAACAGCCAACATAGGAAGATAAATGTCTATAAAGACAAATTACTAAGTTGTTTTTTTTTTTAAACCCTTGCACAGATCGCCCAGTAGAAATTTCTCAACCTCAGTGACTTTCCTTCACAGATTTACGAGTCTTCACTGCCACTTCCTTGGAGTTTTAAGTGGCCCTCACCCAACCACACGTGCAACCTGGTTCCGTTTTGGTGCAACTGCAGAGGTCAGACCGTTTCACTTCCATTCCTTGTGAATTCTCCGTAGATCAGCTTTCTCCTGCAGCCGGCTTTTGTTGGCTGATCCCAGCAGCTGCTGCTAGGAAGCCACCGACACTGAATCTGCGGTGTTCAACGACAGTCAGTTGCTGCTCATCCCTGTGGCTACCCGTGATGGAGATGTCGGGATTGCTAGCTCACATTTGTTTACAAGAAGTCTAAGTGTTTCAGATGAGCACAATTATTTTAATGCACCTGTAGGTGACATTTGCTTCTCTTTTCTTTTTCCTCCTGCTGATCCATTGTTAGAGCACTGAGTCTGTTTTAACCAGAGCTAAAAAAAAAAAATTGTTTTTTCTTTGTTTTTTGAATCAGAAGTGTTTATTGCAGAAATCTGGCTAAGGCACAAGTTGAGTGGCTCCAGCTGAGGTTGGCTTGAGGCCCTCTGCCTGGGTCAGGCAGGTGAAAAAGGGAAGGGGAGAAGAAATACCTCTGGGCAGAGGCCTCAGAGCCACAGATGAGGTTGCCAGCCAGGCTGCAGGTGAAGCCTGGGCCATGCGCTCCGATTCATGGACTTCACCTTCCTCTGTTACAAGCAGTACCTCTTAAGCCATCAATTCCCAAAGAGAAACACCAAGGAATCATCTAGTAACAAATGTGTCTCCTGCCCGAAGACCACAGTGGGGTCAGCCGGGAGCCCACCCTTGCCTTTCGTGTTGTGGGCTCGTCCCTGCCCTTCAGTCACGAAGACATCATTCACCCTCAGACCTGCCACCACCTGGACCCCCTCAGCCTTCAGAGCCCCAGCCTGCTCCACAAACTGTGGCAGGTGGGTCTAGGAAGAGCTGAGGGTAAAGGCCTCAAGGATTCCAGACAGCATCCCCTCCTTGGCCTCAGATTCTGCTAGATTCACCTTGTTTCAGGCTCACTTTCAAACACCACCACCGATGGGATGGCATCTCCTGCCTTGATGGGGCCAAGGAATGTGGATGTGGGAATGCTTCTGAAACCACTGGTCCCCAAGTGTCCATTCTCCCCTGCGTCCAGGCACCTCCTGCTTTGCCCAGGACATGCAGACCCACCAGCCATACAACCACCCGCCCGGTTTCCTCTTCTGCTGTTTTGTTTGTTTTTTAATCAAGAAAAGATTGTGGTGAAAGAGGTAAGGCAGCTGGGGGTTTGTGGATGTAGGAAACGGGTGTTTCAGTTCTCTGACAGATAAAATCATATCTGCATGTAGAACCAGTACCGACAGTCACATAAGGATCCTCAGCCCCAAACAAACATACCACCTTGTACTTATTTTATTATTTTGTTTCTTACGCAGGTGCATGCTTTTGCCAGTTCTCTAATGCTTGATTAGTTAGTCAGGATCTCCATTAGGCATTTTCCAAAATTAAGGAGTACTTCCTTCTGTTAAATCAAGCCTAATTTTTAGACCTTTTAAATAAAAAAAAAGAGGCAGAGCATTCATAAAATCATGAGAATTACAAATGTCTCTTCCCCTTTGTTTTCTGCGCGAAACAGTAATACACAACATTCAGATACTACTCGGCTGGTTTCAGTTCTCTCTTTTTTCAGTGGACTGTCTTTCCCATATGACTATGCAGACTGGACTCCTCATGTTTGGGGGTGAACACAGCGGATTTTGCCCATCACCAGGCATCTGCCTCCAGGAGGAGAGGTTAATGGCCCCTCTTATTACAGGAACCACTAGATGGGTGGTGAGAAGCAAGCATGCCTCTGTTAGTTCATCAGAGGTGGGTTTGAGAGAATCTCTCTGTTCTTTAGTAGCAAAAATAAACAGCATCATAGAAACTCTGCAAGCATCAAATTCTCTTGCAATAACACACAGTCACTGTAAGTTAAATATGCATGGTTTTATCATGGTAAAAATATAAATTTCTGAGAAAGGTGCGCACAGATCTTAGTGTCACTTAATTGAAAACAATAGTTAATGGTTCCAAATTTCTCTGTTCATTTTTTAGCTCAGGTGAGAGCAAAATATTCCTGTATTTGTGGTAGGTGTTATGAGAATGTTAGGCCTATTCTATGGCGTTTTATTAAGTATATACTGAAACAAACTATCAAAATCAAGTGAGAAATATTGTGATTTATTTGACAAAAGTCACGTTCAGCTTCAGAGGTCTTGATTATATATGTCTAAATCTAAAATCTCAGTAGGGCTTTGCTCAAACAAAATTGCATATTTTCTGTAAAGAATCCATGTTTATTTATGTATTGGCATGGTGAAACCAAGAAAATAATTATCTTAAGAAAAGAAGGATTTAAGCTTTATACTTAAGGACCACTTAGTTTGAATATGGGTTTTTTTTTGGCAGTCTCAAATAGTGGTATTATTGAATGTTGCAAAGCAGTAATTAGAATGTTCTTCCGCTCCTGAATTGGGCAAGGATTACAGCTGAAATAGCACACTGCTGGAAGGAAAGACACGGAATTCATTATGGCAGAGTTATAAGAAGGTCTCATGATAGGAGTGCAACTCTCTGGCATCTCCCAGGAGTGAGAGAAGTTTCAGTAGCCTTCACCATGAGAGAGATAGGAGGTGGGGTATGAGGCAGCTTGCAGGAATCACCTTTTTTTTTTTTTGGAGACTTCTGTGACCATAAAGAGAGAGACTGTCCCAAGATGGATGCTGATATCTATCAAAAAGAACCTGATATTTATGAAGGTGCAAATACGCTAAGATTAGTTGTCCTAGAATCTTGCAGTACCAGACGTGGCTTCATTATAAGTTATACCTGATGATGATATTGTGGTGAAGGAGGCCCCCAGCCTTCACCTGTCTCTCCTCCATGCACTAGACCTGCTGGGAATCAGGAGCTGAAGATGACCATTGCTTGGGGTTGTTTGGCAGAAGGAGAGACTCCTGTTTTCAGTGGGTTGGCTCTTGAGGGAGTTAATTTGCACTGGGGAGAGATAACAAGAGTCAGCTGAACTTGTGGTTGGATCGTGTGATGGAATGCCCATGGACATGTACTGAACTGAAGCTCTGAGCCCAGAGCACCCCCTGATGTGAACAGGCTGCTGTCCTCACCAGATTTTATATTCTTAAACACGGAAGGACAGAAGTGCGTGCTCACTGTCTGTAACCAACCTAATTTTCTTTTTCTTTTAAAAAATTCTGTTGAAGTATAGTTGATTTACAATGTTGCATTAATTTCTTCTGTACAGCAAAGTGAAAAAAATATATAGATATATTCTTTTTCATTACGGTTTGTCACGGGATGTTGAATATAGTTCCCTGTGCTATACAGTAGGACCTTGTTGTTTATCCATTCTATATATAATAGTTTGCCTCTGCTAATTCCAAACTCAACCACAAGTATGTTCTCTATGTCTGTGAGTCTGTTTTTGTTTCATAGGTGTGTTGATTTGTATCATATTTTAGATCCCACATATAAGTCACATATGATATTATATCATATGGTATTTGTCTTTGTCTGACTTACTTTGCTTAGTATGAGAATCTCCAGGTTCATCCATGTTGCTGAAAATGACATTATTTCATTCTTTTTGATGGCTAAGAATTTTTCCATTGTATATATATATAT
>NW_020174578.1:414109-418109 GCF_003031525.2 Neophocaena asiaeorientalis asiaeorientalis | reverse complement strand
TATATATATATATATATCAAAACTTCTTTATCCACTCATCTGTCTATGGACATTTAGGTTGTTTCCATGTCTTGGCTATTGTAAATACTGCTACTATGAACATAGGGGTGCATGTATCTTTTTGAATTATAGTGTTGTCTGGTTATATGCCCAGGAGTGGGATTGCTGGATCATATGGCAACTCTATTTTTAGGTTTTTGTGGAAACTCCGTACTGTTTTCCATAGTGGCTACACCAATTTACATTCCCACCAACAGTGTAAGAGGGTTCTTTTTCCTCCCAACCTACTTTTCTTACAGCACTTCTACCAAATGCTAGTTATGGAATCCACTAGCGCTACTGGGTTCCATCCCTGGTCAGGGAACTTCATCCCACATGCTGCAACTAAGACCTGGTGCAGCCAAAAACAAAAGAACAAAAAACCAAAAACAAAACCTGACACACCCACACATATAGCACACTGTTTAAGTGTCTGAAAACATTTACAGACACTGATACAAGACAAGAAAATTTCCATGGTCAGTTATATAAAAGGAGGTGTCTGCTTTCCTTCTTTCTCCTCCCAACCCCAACTCCAGAGGGATTGGCTTAAAGAAAGTTTTGCAGACCTGAAAGTCACTCTTTTTTTTTCAATAAAACAAAAATTCAAACTCATTTATTCCTAAATAATATTTCTTTAATAGGGACATCTAAAGGAATATATTTTGGAAACAAAGTGTTTTTTTTCACATACACACTTCAAACCTATCAAAAACTCAGCACATTCTAAGGGCTGAGCACTGTCCAGATTTTGAAAATATATGCTCAGCACTTCCTAATTTCCAGATCACCAAAGTTCATCTGACAGATCATTCTAAGCACGAAAGTGTTTCCTTTCTCCCCAGTTTGTCTCTTTGTTTTCTTCCAAATATGCCCAGTTGTTTGAAGGAAAGGACTTCCCCAAACGTAGAGTAGTTCTTTGGTCAAAGCTATATGCTGTCTGCTGAAAATTCCCATAGAAGTTCCTCAAGTCCATTTATAAGAAATCAAACTAGCGGCCTCATGGCAGCCTGTACAGATCCTGGAACCAGCTATGACATCTTCCCAGAAGAGTTGTTTGGCAATTACAGAATATATGGCAACTAAAAATTGGACCTATAATTTGGCTAATCAGTTTCTCATTTATCTTTCTTTTGCAAGTCACTCTTAATTGATGAGACGTTTGGCATTTGGCACTCCCTTACATTTTCAACTGAAGTGAGTGTCTCACTTGGTTTTACCCTAGTCTAGGCTCTGCCCATACAACCAAAATAACCCTCTAGCTTTCGCACCTAAGTTTCAACTGGCGTTTTGCTCATCTCAGCTTGTCATTATCTTTCAGTAGCACATCAGCACATCAATGGCTCTTAGCTAAAGCCCTCCAGCACTACTTCCCCCATATGTTTCAAATGCTTGGCACTATACCTGCTAATGGATTCTCTCCCATTAGTACATTGTCCCAGTTCAGCACCAGTGAAAGTGTTAAGAATTGGACCACTACCCTGTACTGCAGGATTCCTGGCTCTGTTTACCTCAGTACCAGCTTGGCAGTGAGGATTCCTCTCCCAAACTCCGTGGGGCTTTCTCAGATTATTTCCAATGCCAGCTGTCACAGGTAGGGTTTGCTGGGAACAGATGCTGGGATAGGATTGGGGAAAAAAGAAGGTGTTTATTAGGGACTAGCAGTAATGAAAGGAAAGAAGGAGGAGCAGGGCCAGGCAACGTGGGAAGCTAAACTGTGATGGGGGCTTCCCAAAGCCTCGGAGGCCCATGGGGAATCAAGACTGAGCATTACTCCCAAGAATAATTACTCCTGTCTGGCTCAAGGTGCTGGGACCTTTTATTCCCATCTTGCTCAGCCTCCTGATGTGGGTTGTCCCAGGAAGGGTATACCGTCTTGAGGGAGGTGGCTCTCTGCAGCTGGGTGGACCCTGAAAGAGTTGAGAGTTGAAGGTTGTCTATTTGGGGACAGTTAAAAGTTGTAAGCGTTTAAGATGCACAGCTTGATATTTTGAGACGCATACATATTGTGAAACAATCACTACAATCAAATTAATTAACAAGTCTATCACCTCACACAGTTACTATTGGGAAAGGCAATCTGGTGTCTGCAGGCTTTCCGCTCTTATTTCTCTGTATAAAAATGGGCCTTGGGCTTGGAACGCTCCCTCTCTGAGAGTTAAAGAGCCCACACTACCTGTGCCGGGCTTACCACCTTGTGGGGGAACATCTTTCCCTGTCTTAGGCTCCAAGAGTACTCCTGCATCTTTGCTTGAAACATGTGCATCATATAGCACCTGGCCAACCCTGCTGTTATGTCTGTCCTCCATGGAGAGGGGGCCAATGACCACGACTGAGGCTCACGCTGCTGTCTCTTCTCTACATGAGTGAAATGCTTTTCCATCGGTATGTGGTGTTCTCCTTGGTGATTCCAATATCAAGATACAGTGGCCAGAGGTGTTTAGGGTCCTCCCTTAGGGTTGATAACCAGTGCTTGGTAATCTGCTTGACAGTTACCATTTTCTTCCCTTCCCTTTTTTCTCTTCTTTTCTTTCCTTTCCTTTTCTGTTTTCTTTTCTTCCTTCCTTCCTCTCTCTCCACTCCCTCCCTTCCTCCCTCCCCCCTTTTTTGCTTTCTATACTTTTAGAGCTAAGATCTACCTTCTTAGCAATTTTCAAATATACAATAAAGTATTGTTGATGACAATCATATTCCTGTACGTTAGAGCTCCAGAATTTATTCATCTAATAGCTGGAACTTTGTGTACTTTCACCAACATCTCATTTCTCCCTCCCACCAGCTCCTGGTAACTACCCTTCTGTTCTTTGCTTCTATGAGTTTAATTATTTCAGATTAAATATGTAAGTGAGATAGATCATGCAGTATTTGTCTTTCTGTGTCTGGTTTATTTCGCTTAGCATAATGTCTTCCAGGGTCATCCATGTTGTCACAAATGCAGGATTTCCTTTTTTAAATGGCCGAATATTATTTCATTGTGTGTGTGTGTGTGTGTGTGTGTGTGTGTGTGTGTGTGTGTGTGTATACACACACACTGCATTTTCTTTTTCCAGTCATTCTTTACAGACATTTAGGTTGTTTGCACATCTTGGCTCTTGTGAATAATTTTGCATTGAGCATGGGGGTGCAGATATCTCTTTGAGATACTGATTTCACTTCCTTTGGATATAAACATAGAGAAATGGGATGGCTGGACTGTTTTCTGAGGAGCATCCATACAGTTTTCCATAATGCTGTACCAATTTATATTCCCACCAACAGTGTACAAGGGACCCCTTTTCTCTACATCCTTGCCAACAATTGTTATCTGCTGTCTTTTGAAGATTGTCTATTGACCGCATTCTTCACAGTTAGCCAGAAAGTCCTTCCTTAAAGGGAGTTCTGAGAGGGCAATCTCCTGTTTATTACATTACTATGTGTTCCTTTTCTATACCTGCAAAACATGAGACCAGATCAGCAGAACCAGAAGGTCTACTCTCTCTGAATCTACTCTGTGTTTTCAGAATCTATGATGGTAATCTTAATCCTGAAAGGAGGATTGGATTGGAATAAAGGATAACTGTGGCCACACAACCACATCTTACTGGATTCTCTTAGCAGGTACGTTCTTACCTGTGGAAAATTAGCCTAATTCTTACTTTCCTTTCACCTATGTACTTGCCTTTGGAATCCTTTTTTTTTTTTAAAAGTTAGTTCTCTGGCTTGTGAATCATGTTTGACTAACTGACTGTCATGCTCATAACTCACCTTCAGGTTTATTTTATCTCTAACATGTAATCAGTTTGTGGCCACTTTTCTTGTTCCCTTTGTCTCAGTTCAGTCATTTACTTTTACCCACCATCTCCCTGCTCATGCTGACTTAGTGGAGTACTGGCTGCATTGATGGTTCTATTCTGGTCCACAGACTTGGCTTAGACACACCATGGCTCAGTTTCTCCCCTGGGATGTGACATTTCCTTGTACC